>NC_071530.1:104879395-105179395 GCF_026979565.1 Vidua chalybeata
TTCATGTCTAGAAACACAATACAAGTCAGTCATGATTTGTATGTGCATATCTCTCCCCCAGATTACAGCAGAGTGAAGGAAGTAATTAACAAAAAACTTCTATATGGCTTGCTAAGGCTGTCTGCTCCAGCTACTCTGGTGCATGTCTAACTAAGTATTCCTTGGTAATATTTTTCATGAAAATGCTTTAGTTCTTGGATTGATTTCAACTTTTTATCTTTTTTATATAACCTTAAAAAATAGAAATACATATTTCCTGGTGCATTTTCCTCTGTCTCCATGTAATGTACCACCATTTTATTTATTTGCTTCTGGATCTTTGCTGTTATCAATCTTCCCCAGTCTTACCCAAAATGACAGAAACCATTGAATAAAGAGTAGCACTGTTGGATATCTGTGTGTCTTAGAAGAGATAGATCTAGAGCTAACAGCTATTCTTTTCCTATTACTTACTAAGCTGAGGTGAACATCTTAAATGAAGACATCTGAAATTCAGAAATTCAAATTGGGTCTTGAGAGTTAGAAAATTTTAATAAAGCCTGATGTGTATCTGATTTGAATCTTTCCTATCCACACAGAAAGAGAAACCAAGGGACAATTATCTCAGAATGCCTTTATTGTTTTGATGTGGGACAAGAAAATTTGGTGATCTTTTTCTTATATTCAGCCTTAAGAAACCACAAGGAACATATTTACTTAGCTTGTTTTGAGTGAAAAGAAGGAGCCATTTATTTCTAAGCAGGCTCTACGGAGATCAAGGAGAGACTAATTAACTTTAGCTCAATCTACAAATCACACTGACAGTCAGTATCCCACAGAAAAACACTTCCCCACTACAGTGGCAAATTGGTAAATAGTCACCTCCCCATACTATTTTCATTTGCTACTCTCTTCTCTATTTTTGGGTAGGGATGAAGATAAACCGTCCTTTTCCCAGCAGAAAAGGGACACGTCAGTCAGAACTGATTGGGAGTACCGTAGTTTTGGATACATAAGGAAGAAATTTGAAAAGAGCCTTTTTGTCTGTCTGGATAGTTACTGAGACTCCAGATGTAATAAAGAGTGCCAGTGTGATGATGACTAACTGATGATGCTTTCCAATATAAGTCACAGAAACAATGCAGCATTGTTTCTGTACTTTTAAAATGAAAATCCTTCTCTTGTTGAAATCAACGGAAGTCACACACTTAACATTCTGCTCAGATATCCTGTTCCCCTGAGTCATCTAGCTATCACTGCTAAGCATTTCACATTATTAATTCTTTATTCAAAGACAAAACATATACTTGACAAGTATATGTTTCAATATATTTAATTAATAAATATTTGTAGACATTTATAAAAAGTGTACATTATCTGCCATATTTTTCAACATATTTAAAAGAATATGTATTTCATTATCTTACAAATACATTACCATATGTTTTATTTCTGCCAATATCCAAATGCTCTTCCTACAGAATAGATTCCTTTTACAAGTGGATTCATAAGAAAATTCTTTTTAATAACTGATTCATTTTCTTTCTGTTATCTATTTCTTTATACCTGTCATTCTCTCCTATTACTTATTAACTTGATATGGCAACTAAAGCTTTGAAAAATGCTCAAAGCTTGGAATTGCATTCAACATTTTTTGAGTACAAAGATGTATTTGTCTTGTGGAACTTACATAGTTGTAGAAGTGTCTAACACCCCACAATTCAACATATATAGTGAAGTATGAAACAGGGCCATTTTTCTAAAAGCAGACATGTCTGCAATAATTGATACAGAAAACATTACAAATCAGCTTCTATTTTAAATCCCAGACTTTTACTCACCCGGAACCCTCTGAAAAATGTTAATTCGATGGAGACCAAAGGTGGTACCTGCTCATAAAACTTTGCTTTAATAAGATTTTATTGTTGGGATTCAAAAGTACTCTAGACAGGAACTTGGTACTAGATAAGTCCTAATGAAGTATTCTTGTCTCACTGGAGCAGAAGTTATGAATATTATATCAAACATCCTTTGGCAACTATCAGAAAAATCCAAGAAGGCTTCCAGCTTTTTTATATTTTGTATATGTAAAGTTCATAGGATCATCTCTTAGCCAATGTACAACTGGTGTTCAGAGTAATCTGGATACAACCCAACTATCATTTCATCTGTGCACCCTCAAGTTTCAGTAGACCCCATCATATTTGTCATAAATCGAAACATCTTTTGGTCCACAGTATTTCAGAGAAGGCTTTCATTATAACCTGAAGTATTTATATTTTCTTCCAAGTTACAGTTTTTCATGATCATTTCAGAATAAAGTATTATTAAAATAGCCTATTTTCTGAAGGCATGTCTGTAGTACAAAATCAAGGATGGCAACGTGCAGGAAAACAAAAAAAAAAAAAAAAAAAAAAAAGAAAGAAATTCATCCCAAGCGGTGGGTCATCACTTTTGTTAGTGTCGATGTTATGAAGAGAAATCTCTCCGAAATTTTTAATTTTCCTATTCAGGAATCTAAATGCCCTTTTGCCATGCAATGAACCCTCTGACCGTCAGTGTATGAATCATCCTGGTAATGAATCTCACACTCCTTGCTATGAGGAGGAATGAGAAGACAGATGAAAATGCACAATGGAGGTTCAAATCCTTGACACAATTCTGGGCTGATTTTCTAATGAGCCGTGTAAGGGTTTTCTTGTCACCTACCTCTGAAGAACTTGAAGAGCCCATGGGTTCCCTCATATCTCACCTTCACTAATGGTGAAGCAAATGGAGATTATTTACCCCCTCAGGCTCACCCATGTCCTTATGAAATGTATGAGAAGGATGTGGGATCAAGGGACATGCTCCTCGCCTCTTCAGATCTAAACCCTGTTGTGTGCGTGTTCCTTTATTGATTCAATCACTGCCTTCACACTGCTTTGATTAAGGATCTAATCTAATCTCTTTCTAAAGTGAGTTTCTTAGTCATGCCCAGTCAGTGAGCTATTGAGGCAGACTACTCCAAGAAGGTGTTTGTTCATTTAAAGAAGAAGAAACCATTTTACAACCATTTTCTTCTGGTTGTAAGAAGGATCTGTGAAGAAGGTGGATGGTGTTGCTTTTTTTATTAGCTTTCAGTTAATCATGGACCAAATAATAACCATTAAAGATGTAATATTTTAAATGTCTGGATAAAACAAGTGTCACAGTTAGGAGGAGAGAGAAAAAGTCATCAGTTTTGATTAGACCAAGGGAAGCATACATGGTATGATGCAGTCTGATGCATTGAATTCTTCAGGGATGTGCAAATAATTCAATGTTCTGTTCAAAAAGATGTGGCAGCAAACAGATTGTTGTCTTTTGTATTAGGCATAGGCATTTCAGGCTGAAATAACTCTTACCTGTGTCTCATCCTGACAGTTATTAAATGGGGACAATATGAACGGAACTTTTACTTGTTTTAATTCAAAGGCACAGAAAATCAGAAAGCATTCCCAGTTCTTATCCTAGGTGTCCCTTGACTAATTCAAAGCCTGCAAGCATGCAGCAGATCAGTTCTTTCAGTCAGTAATCAGTAAGCAGTTTACCAATACTGAGAAGTAGTAAATCAGCAGGAAAAATATCTCCCATCAAAATGCTTTCCACTTTGTCACTGTTAGGATTAAAGAGAGGGGGAGCTTGGGAAAAAAATAATGTCTACAACTTTCAGTGGGGATATGTAGAGTGTAACATCAGGTACATCTTTTTCTGCATTTGATGGGATATAGGTCAGATAGCCAACATCTAATTTGATGTAGGTCTAGGATATGTTCATAAATATTGTTTCAATGGGATAACTTAGCAATTACCAATACTCAACTATCTGTAAAATATTCTCAGCAGTGCTGCACACCTTTTGTACATTTCTTTCATATTCTCTAGTAAGTCATTGCACCAGAGCTCTTTTCAAACTGCTTATATCATGCTGAGGATACATGCAAAGAATTATATTCATCAGGAATGCTTTCTTGTGATCTATCTATAATATTTTATGGACACATGCATTTCTACATATATTACTACATATGTTAATACATAATAATAATACATAATAATACCATATATTATACAATGTCTTGCTAGTTTGGAAGCTATACAATAATCTTTTATGTTCACATTACGAAGACCAACAGCTGGACATAGTATATGGTACCATGCTTTCCAGACAAGAAACTCTGCAAAAAACCAACATTTTTTCTGTCAACACTTATATATATCTAGGTTGATACAAGATTAAAAAAAAAATAAAAGAGTTTTTCTGCTGTATAGGTTTATAGAGAAGATGTGGCAACAGAAAATGGGTTTTGTTGCTCCTGAACACTACCCAGCAAACAAGGAGAGATATAAATTGAATGTGTTAGTACTACCCAGCAAACAAGTAGAGATATAAATTGAATGTGTTAGTACAAAAGAAGTTAAATAAGCATTGACACACCCCCTTTCTGCTGAACTCTTTTGATATAAGCACCTGATTTTCTTCTCTTATTCCCATTCTGTCTCTTTACCCCTCACTCCATCTGGCAGAATGGATAGTAAATACCTTAAAGAAGGGACAGGAGTGTTTTAAAAAGCTGCACATGTACCTCAGTTGTGAGTTGACATTCTTAGGCACTATCATAAACACTTAGCAATGACAACACTTATCAAAGAATTGATGTAAAGATGACCTATTTTAAAATAAATATTTCTCTAGCACATATTCATTCTGAGTGTTTGTCCCCTTGTATCTCTTTTCTGTTCCCTTAGCCTGATTTCCAGAATCTATATATTCTCTTTTTACTGAAGCATTTAAGATTAAGAAAAAAAAATCCACTACATTAGTTGGGGTTTTTTAATACAAAATTTATGATTATAGGAATACACATCAGAGATTGCAATGTTTATTAGCTAGGAATAGAGATGAGCACATAAGTATTTTTCCTGTCCTATGTAACTAACATTCAAATAGCCTGTTATGCATTATCTCATAACTAATTAATTTTATTTTATTTCATTTAATTCGAAATTTCCATTAGTTTATCAATTATGTATTTCATGTTTCCAAGATTTTTTGGAATCCTTTTTGCAGTGGACTTGACACTGTTAGGTCTCTGCAGTTGGACTCAGTGATCTTGAAGGTTTTTTTCAACCAAAATGATTCTATGATTCTATCATTTCTTTAAGTTCTTAAGACTTCTCTAATTTTTGGTTCTAGTTACATGCTGACAGTCTAGGTTAGCACATTGCCCTCACAGATATCTTTCTAGATAACTGATCTTTCATAAGCTTCTGTAAAATCACTGAATCATATCATTGTTTAAAAACAACTTACTGGTGTGAAAAGAAATGACTGGGCTTTGACTCAAAACCAGTTCCTTCCTCATTCAAGTCCATCCAATAATCCATTTGATTTGTTCTTAGAAATTTTCAAAGTCAAATGGCTGTTAAGAGCTTGATTTCTTACTGGGAATAAAACTTTCCTTAGAAGTCTGAATCTGGTATTTAGAAAAAAATGTGTTCATGACATTATGTTGTGCAGAGCCAGACTGAGAAGAAATATCTCCTGATCAGTTTGCAGTCCCTCTAACTGAAATTGACCAAAGGATAGAAGCAGGATTCCTTAAATGTCCCTGGATATGGCACTTAGTCAAATTAATTGGACTAATTGGAAAGTAATTGGAAAATACTAAGAGATTTTTTTTAAAAAATCTATTATCTTCTTATTTGTTGTATAAATTAAAGATTTCGTTTTGTGGTTTTGATAACTACACATGAGAGTAAGCTTCCTTTGAGAAACCATGACCACCAGTGTCAGGAGTCTGAGAAGATGGACAGTGCAGCAGTTTTTCCTCAAATTTGGTGTTCAAAAATGTTTTAATTTTAGAGAAATACAGAATTTTAAAATGTTGCATGCAGTAGGACATAGACAAAGTAAATCCTTTTCCTTGGGGATGTTAGAGTCGGGAAGCCAGAAATCAGCCTCCACATCCTTCCTGTATATCTTCTTTCCCTTCCACTCCACTCTGCTCTCTCCCCATCTGCTCCATCTGAAGTTGTCTCAAGGATAATTTCCTGATATTCACTAGCAAAGAGAATGTTTTTAAAATAACATCCACATAAACCATGTGCACCTCACATGATCCATCCTACTTCAAAAGTACTCTTCCTTGACAGCAAGTTACTCTGGACCTGCACAGAACCAACACAACTGAGAGCAGAAACAGGGAACCTTTGAGGCAGGGGTCTAATACAGGAGCAGGATATGTGAGCAGGAAATTCATTATAACAGTTGTGTTCATACAGTAAAAAGCCTGTGCATGCTTATACTGGGCTAGAGTTTCCTGCTCAGGTGTCTAATCCACTCTACAATTAAATTCCTTTTTTATTTATAAAGATAATAAGAAATTATAATAGTGACTGGTCTGTATTTTACTGCTTTTATTAAAATGATTGTGTAGAAACAGAATATGGAATAGGAAGCAATCAGGGAGAGCAATGAAAAGACTGGTGAATAAAAAGGGCAAATTCTTTCATAGCACTGAAAGTTTCCATGAAAACACAGGGTGACATAACTCTGAGTCCATCACCTGAGACACTAACCTAATGATCGAGACCTTGGTCTGTCTAACATGAGAAACATACAGTCTCATTTATGATACTTTCCTATCTGTTGGAATCCCTCCTCTTTTCAGGAGGAAGGCAGGAAACATAGGTTTATTTGTGCCAGGTTGCTATTGCACTCTAAAATTTATCAGGTGCTTACCTATTCTTCACTGCCAGCAAAAGAAATAACTATAGCAAAATAAAATTGCTATTAAATTGAGAAAAAAAAAAGTAAAAAATTTTCTGTGATCAGTATTAACGATCTACTTTCCTCTTCTTAATTAATTTTAATTTGCATATTCATAGTGGGATTATGATGTTGCCAGCCAGTCTACTTGATCATAATATTCCCTTAATATTTTTATTTATTTTTGTATTCGTAATCTTGATGCTCTTGATAACTCTGTAACATCCAACATGCGAAATAGGCTGAGACATGAAGGTCCCTGTAGCCTCAGATACTGAAGCTGAGAACTAGGTCAAGTATTTCAATAAATGCTGTGTCTAGATGAAATAATAGACATCAAAAATTAATGTACATCCAAGCTATGTTGATCTAAGGTTTTTCATAGTCCCTAATTAAGTAGACTACTCCTACACATATTCTTGAAATAGTCTTCTCAAGGTGCTAATTAATAAGCACAAATCTCCTCTGACATATGTAGGAGCATTTAAAAAAATATGTTTCTAGCTTCCCATGAGACTTGAGCATTATGGCCAACTGGTTTCACCCCAAAAAAAAGACAATTTAATGTAGATCTGAAAGAAGTGTTTTTCTGTTTTATTATCAACATATTGTTAGCAAAAGCTGAGTTAGATTCTGATATACTTACTTGTGTAAGAGGAACAATGCATATAATTTATGCTGTATCTGAAAAAAACTCATTCTGAATTCAAACAAAACCCATTGGTGGATAAAGGTGTCTCTTATCAGAGTTAGAAAATCAGATTATTATATTTACTAAGGGTGAGATAACAACAACTTGCTTCTCTGAGCATGTTTGTAAACACAGGCTGACAATTCACTGATGTACTGAATGAACAAACTCCACGTGGAAACGCTGGGCTCCATTCTGATCCCTGCTTCACCAGCTGATGGTCAAAAGGAAGGGGAGTGCATTATTCACACTTAGCCTTCAGGTGGGGCTCATACCTGCAATACCTGGGCTGAAAAGGATACAAAACCTTGCTTCATGTGTCATCTGAGTAGGTTCAGGTGGAGCCCACAAGAACAGCATCAAATGATTTCCAGCATCAATGAGATACAAGATGGGTGCCACCAAAAACTCACTGGTACTCCAAAGGGTGAGGATGCCACAAGCAAAGGTCTATGATGCAGGTATGCAGGGGAAAGCTGTTCTGTACTTGCTAAGCCCAGTCCCAGTGCTGCCATGATACCTCATCCCCTGGCAGAAGCTCATCTATGGGTCATAATGTGTGCCCAGGCTTTGTCTACCTTGGCTTTTGCTTTAATAATAATAATAAAAATAATAACAGCAATAATTCACCATTAATAATAATATAAAAATAGTGAGAAATAGTAATATTCCCTATTAATATAAAAATGTCTGCACTGAATCAGACCAAAGGTTCTTTTACCCTCACGCTGTCTCCTGACACTGGTCTGGGCACATGCTTGGAGCTTTATAATCACTAGGACACATGCAGTAGATGTAAAGTTCACTAGGACCTACTCCAGCTTATTCCAGCTGGGAATTGGCCCACTATTGCTAAGCAGCCCACTGAAAACCTCCATGCTCTCTACATGAAATCTCACTGCCTACTGAGTGTGCTATTTACATCTGGATCTAAACATGCAATTGCATACAAATTTAAACAAAAAGCAACATCCAGAATTAATATGTTTCTGACAACTAGGCAGCCTTTTAAATTTTTCTTCCCATGCAACTTCTAACTTTGTTGCATCTAGTTTGAGGATATGGTGCTTGTATAATAGACTGTCTTTAAAGCAGGAAAGAGCTTTGTCTTGTACTAAGTTTACACGTAAATGTAAGATGTTGAATATCGTTCAAGTTTTTTACAGGGCTCAAACATCAAATTTTTGCTCACCAGCAAGCATTACCCTTGTTTTACAAAAGCCAGTGTTGAGAATAATAATCATAACCTCAGCCTAGAGGATTGATTAGTGCAGGATAGCACCACACACAAAGCTGTTTAGCACATTACTGCAGGCAGAAATGTTACTTCAGCCTTTGCAAGGAAATACTTGCTCAAACAATTCACAGGTAATGTCCTAGATATCAAAAGAAGATGTTGCAGTACTGACATTTATTCTTATGTATGACTATGAATATTTTATGATCAAGCAGATTAAAACCTGTCTTAAGTAATTATTCTGAGCTGTTTACTACTATATTCCCCACTGAGTCAAAGCTGCATTTTCCATATTGTTTTGGTACAGAATATAGTAAATATATTTAAATCAATCAAATGAGGACATATATAGATAGCATGTGTTCAACTAAACTATTTAACATTGGTGAGAAAAAGTAGTAGTTGTGTGGAATTAATATAATGAATTGTTGTTGGTAACTATTAAAATAGCTGCAAACAAATTTTCCATCAATTTTTTCATGCTCAGAAAAACAAGCTGAGTTTGAAAACAAGAAAAACACTCATTATTTGTGAAAGTCTTGTGTAAGTTAACTCAAGCACCACCCCCTCCCCACCCCCCAATTCAAACACAGGTTTGTCCTCATCTCACCTCTGAATCATCTGTTCAGTCTGCCCTTTCTCCATCATGCTGTGCTGAGCTCATTTCTTCAGTCATATGGAATGGGAAGCTAGGAGACAGAAATGTTTTTGCGCAATACCCCGGCCAGCTCCCTTTCAGAAACAGGAAAATGAAAATGATACGAAAGGACGTCAGCCGCCTGATTATACATACAGGGACATATCCTTTCGATGAGCTAGGCTCACAAGGATCAAAGACTTGGTATTTGGAAGAAAAAATGTATTTTTTACTCTAATGGTGCAGGGACTTGATTCAAGAAACAGCCTAATACTCAATTTGTTCTTCATGTTATGCTTGCTTTTGAGTAACAGGTGAACTGGAGTCTCTGCATACACAGTATTCATCAGGGAGTGCTTTTGTGCACCTGCAGCATTTTCATGCTCATTTATAAAGAGCTGCTTTACCTTGGTGCAAACTCCCAAGAAGAACCAGTGGAACTCAGTGGGAGGTAGGCAGTGCTAGGGATAAAGGCGTGAGAGTATCTCCCAGCAGGATATCTCCCAGGCCATTTAGCAGCTCTCCTGTAAGTAAAACAGACTAAAAATCCCTGCTACCATACCAACTGTGGCTATCCCCTAAATCCAAACATTTCAGGGAGTATATAGTTTGCATTTGTCCTTCATAGCTCTTGACATGACAAAGATCTAGTTACTAGTTTCAGGTAGAATTGCACTTTATGGCAGCTTTAACTTCTTTTCCAGGAAATGGAAGAGAGTGATTCTTCCTCCCAGCTGGGGATTTAATGATTTGGATATTAAGTTGGGTTCATTGCATTCCTTCAAGTATTTTGTATTCTTTGGTTCTAGATAATTGTTCATCAGGGCAATTACAGAAAACAGCACAGCCTGGACCCCCAAAGTAGTGAAAACTCAGTATTTTAAATTAAATCCACACCAACTGCGAGGCCTCAGCTCCTTGAAAATTAAAATCACAGTTCCTTCTTTCATGTTGTTTTTATCAAATCAGCATTTAGGGACTGAAAGAATTTTTATACTAGTATATTTGACTTTGAGGATGGAATTGCCAACTGTTGAAGCAAGCACTTCCTAACCCAGAGCAATTTCTCTTCAAAGTAGGATTTTAAAAAAAATATTTTCATTGATAGATTCTTACTCATGCCAAATGTGAGCATTTCACGATGTTGAGGAAACTCCTAGAGCGCAAAAGCAAATGAGAGATGGGCTTATGGAATCTTCTTGCCATTCAGGTGAAAAAAGCCCCACAAATGATTGTGAATTTGATATCTGTTAAAACATTACGATATTTTTCTTTTTTCTCACAAAATTAAGCAATAGGTTCTACACCACAGAAGCAAACATAGGTACAGAATAACAAGTGTTGAGAACCCATGCAGGATAAGAGCTAGTCACTGGTTCCCGAATGGAATATTATGGCTAGTGAAGAATATTAGTGGAAAAATCAGAAGAATTTTTTTTTTTTTTACTATCACATTATAAGAAAAACAAATCCTCTTATACAAGAAATTCCCTTCTCGACAAAGAATTTAATGTTAATAACAGTTCATGCAGCAGAAAGCACTAAAATACACTATAAAAAATAAATGACGGTACTAAGCTGCAATTGTTTATATTAATTTTCTTTTATGACTTCAGACTGACTCAAATACAGGTAATTTCAATGTACCATGACAGAAAAATGAAAACAATGATGATCCTTGATATACTCTATGTCACATGGTGATTTTTGTGGCTGTCCTGTCAGGCACAGGAGCTGGACTTCGATGATCCTTGTGGGTCCCTTCATACTCAGGATATTTTATGATTCTCCATTTTTCAAAACATGGTATTAGAATCTCTATGTTATCAAAAAGTTACTAGCCTGCAAAAAATTCCATTTTTTTCTTCATCACTGTAAATAGAAATAAAGTATCCATGGCAAATATGTCTGGTGTAGTGCAGGCTTTTTTTCTGACCTAAACAGCTGGCTGCAAGATATATATATATATATATTACAGAAACACATTATTACTTCCACTCCACTAACCAAAACCTCTAAATGTACTGCCAGCACATGGTTTCTATTCATACTTTTGTTATTTGGAGAACTGTTTGATGAGAATGGGTAGTGATCTATTCTGATCTATAGTATTCCAGACCAATAAGGAAAAAGACCAGCCCCACCACCAAAAAACCCAGAAAAATATGGAGCTCAGAATTAAAGTAAAATCTAAAATAATTCCATATGTTATACAAAATGTACATTTACATGCAAAGTACTTTTAGTTGTTTAATTTAAGACTCAGATAGAGGCATCACTTATGGAGTCTACAGACAAAAAAAATGAAAAGAAATTGAATTTTTGTTACCTTTGTTCCAGAATCTTTGTTCCAAAGCATTCCAGAATGCTTTGGTACAGTGATCAAAACTATGTGCATTAACATCTCAGTGCATCATTTAACTTTTGATTATCACATTGTTTATTGCTCTTCTAGATGACACTCCTTTGCTAAATCAGATTTATCCTCCTGTGGGTTAGCTGGACCACTTTGTAAAACTTCAACATTATTACTGAAAACAGAGTAAATAATGAGAAAAATGGAATGTTACATGCCAGTCCCCTTGACAAGAGTGAGGGATGCAGACTTGCAGGGCTTAACTGGCCCTGCTGCAGATCGTCCCTGTGAAGGGAGGAGCCTGGGGTCAGAGGACACGTCTGTAGGGCACAGCAGTGAAAGCAGCCAATATTGCTTGAATGAGAGAAGTGCTGTAAGTTACTCTTCAATATTTGTTGGTAGCGATGCTGTAAACGTGGCCTTCCAGTTGCCATGGTTACCAGCAGACCTTTCATACAGACTGGTAACAAAAAAGTGCCCTCCAGTTATTTGTTGCCTGTTTCACACATTCCCCACTTTTCATAATGATTTATTCCAATTGCCTAGCACTTCTCATAGAAATATTCATCACCGTCTGGGGCTCAGTTTTTCATTCTTCTTCAGCTTCCACTAATAATTCAGGACATTGAAGAACTGGAACAAACAGTAATGTCTTAACTTCTTTTTTTTTTTTTTTTTTTTTTTTTTCTTTTTTTTAATACAGTAATTGCCTGGATGTTAGCAGGTTAATTTTGTATAAAATTTAGGTTTTAAGATGGGATTTCAGCCATATGTGACTGTTTTCCTTTTCCCCACTATACATAAATATGTTAAGTAATCGTTAGCAAATTAATCTCCTCATCTAGCTTTTCAGAACTGGTTATGAGACTCTGTGCCTACTATAGAGCACACAGACAAGACTGAAAACTAAAGTGAGAGCTGACTTAACTATTTCCAGTTCACAAAATTAAAAAACTTCAGAAACATAAACCAGGGGAAGTCATTGAAACTTTGTTTTTTCCTAGAGCCGTTGTAATGATCTACCATATATACTGTAACTAGGGAAAGTACCACAAGGTCTGTATCATAATTTTAAGCATATAGGAAGGCTATAAGCTTTTTCACTATGACAGATAAGTGGATTTTGTTCCCTAACTTCGTCCCTAGATTGAAAATTTACCCTGGACAGAAAAAATTCTATTACTCTAGGATTGTTCTCTGTGGTGCTCTCATTGGTATAGCTTGAGAAAGAAAAGCTACAGCCAAGATTCGAATTTTTTGTGAGCATTTCATTGCACTGAGTGACTAAAGCTACAGAAACCATTCAGGTAACATCAGGTAACGTCAGCTGCAAACCATGACCACCTCATGAGCAAACTGTGTGTCTTCCCATGAGTGTAACATGTCCCAGGAGAGAGTGACTGGGTAAGGTACTTCCTCTCTGTTCCTTCAAATGCAAGGCAGATTTGTCAAAAAGGGGCTTCAGGCACTGAGAGAACCAGGGAGAGCTATTTAAAGTCCTCAATGTGTATCTTCACTGACAGCCCTTCAGTACCACTCAATATGCAATCTACTATTCGTAATTGTCTCTTGACTTCAGTAGTTGAACATCTGTCTGCTGGGGATAATAGCATTTTTAAAGTTAATCTGTATTTGCACAGGCTCTGCAGAAGCTGTTTATCAAAGCTTATTAGATGCTTGAATTGCTGAGTCTGACATATGGTTTTTATTTTTCTTTAATTATTAACAATATAGCAAATAATTTCCGTAGCAGAAAGAAGTCCCCTCTGTATTGTTATAATTTTATAATAGATGCAATAGCAAGTCTTGGTAATTTGGCAGTGTCCTTCTACATGTTTCAAACACTTCCTTCACAACAGGTTCTTGTTTTCATGAAACACAGTCTTTCTCACACCATTCTTTCTCGACATTCTTTCCAGTGCAGATAATTCTTGGTGTGGAAAAGCACAATGTTGAAGTTATCACACTCATCCCCTGGGCAGAGCTCGAGGTGAATCAGCAGATCACTTTTTGGGGGGAAACATGAGGAGCTCCATCCAATGCAGCACCCATTGCATATGCCAGTGCCTGTGGGTAAAAAGTGGTGCAAGGCCAGAATGGGAAGGGGACTTTGATCCAGTCCTTTGAGGACTAAATGACCACACAGGGGATAAACATGAAGCCAGGTCCTTCCAGTCACAATGAAAGCAAATCATCAAAGGGAAAGCTTTCAGTTTGGGCTTGCCCTGTATAAGTTCTTACCAGTAATTAGTCACTGGTGCATTTTGCACAGGTCTGGGTTGTCAGGCAGTGTTTTGAATTACTTTCTCATTTTCTTACCATCCTATTTTCCTCTCAACATAGTCTTAACTTCCATGCCTAATAAAGTTCCTTAAAGTCATCCCTTCTATAAGGGTTTGTGATTAATCTGGCAAGTTTTATGTCGTGATTTGAATTGAAAAGGTTATGATTTTTATTGTTACTTTGTTATTATTATTATTACCCCTGAAAAGAAAATTTGCTTTAGTATTGCCAAGGATGGCTGGGAATGTAAATTTCAGGAAGCTGACAGGACTCCTATGAAATCTCAGCTAGATTTTAAAGATGCTATTTTTGTAGGAAGCAATGTCAGTATTGCTGCCTGTCCCATCCAAGGAACAAGTTTCACTACTGGAACAGATGACAGCAGGCAGGCAAGTGACAATCGTGTGATGCCCCGTATTGCAAAAATCAAATATCCTGTTTGCCACATAGATTTTGAGGTAGCTCCAGAAAACTAGCCTTTACTTTTCAGGATTTCTGTTTTTAATTTTGGACATCTATGGCTTCAAATACTTTTCTTGATCTATTCTTCAAGTAGTATTTAGCACCTTCTGAAAAGAGGGTTGGCTAGCTGATTTTTAAAATGTTGACCAAAGAAACCTTTGACCAAGTGAAACAGACAGTGTACTATTAATGCATAAAGTTGTTTATTCTCAGTCTTTCAGATGTAGAAAGAATATGAAAATAACTAATCCATAGTTCCTTTTCCAAGAGCTGTGTGATTTAAGAGGTCATCTCACTTTTGCCCAAACATTGACAAAATGGCAGTGTCTACTCAATCCTGTCTTACCAGAGGGGAGGAGTTATCAGGACATTCTTTGAACACAGGTAGAATAACAAATTATCAGGAGAAAAACTGAGTTGTCAACTTGCTGTCACAGTTCTCCAGTAGATACTGGTAAACTAAAGGCTGCTCTCCCTTAATGAAGGATGTGCAGAGTACCATTCATTTACCACAAGTGTGTGAAATTATCACAGGATGCACATGAACTTATCAGGAAGTATCTTACATGACTGCAAGTTCATGTTTGATTCAACTTCTTGATTGTGGTAGCTGGACCCACATGAAAATTTAATATTGCTTTTCCAAAGAAAACAATTGTCAATGTGTTGCTGTTGCTGTATTTCATGTGAATTAATGCTTTTATCTTCTGATACCTAAGTGATTAACTCCTGTCATTGGCATGCTGCTTGTATGTGCTGCCTGACCTTTAAAATAACAACAAGAATTTTAAACCCACTCCTTATTAATACAACTCATACTTCAACTAGAAATGAGCTGGAGCAATTTATACTTATGACAGAAAGTGATATACATGCTCCTGCTACAGAATTTCCAAAATATTTCAGAGACATCTGTGCGGGTTTTTTGTATCATTTCCCTGCATATTTTTCCTGTCTTGGTGCTAATCAACACACCTTTCATTGTGCAAGAAACAGCAAAAAGCAAAGATAGATGGAAACAGAAAAAAAAAAAAAAAAGGAAAGGAACAATATTTAGTAACACTAATAATGGAGAAACTGCAGCTGTAACTGGGAAGAGGACATCAGATTTTACAAGAATTTGAAGTTTTTCTTTGTTTGGTTGCATATCTGAAGAGCTGGGAAAAAATCTAAAATGAGGGAAGGCTGAAAGACAATGTCAGGAATTGCAAAGAGAAAAAAATAATATATGTCAAGTTTTGGACAACTTGGACACTTACCTTAATGACTTTCATTTTCAGTCACTCTTAAATCTTAAAAAAAAAAAAAAAAGGGGATGATACAAAATTGTTTTCTATTCATCATGCATAATAAACAGAATCATTTAAGATTCAGATATCTCAGGTTTGCAAATTAGTTCTCATGGTGAGTCAGAAGGCAGTGACCAAAGCAAAATTATCATGTGAACCGAATGTGGAAAATCCTTCACAATGCTCATAAATCACAAGGATTATTGCTGTGCCTATTTCCCTGAACTTTTGTTCTTTCAAGTAATTTGATTAATCTCAGTCACCCTGCAGCTATTTTACCAGTAAAAAGTACCTGAAAGTTCAGGGATTTTTTTTTTTATTTTGTGTCTGTGCATGGGAGCTACACACATATACATAATGTGTGTACGTGGAGATTCCTTACAGCAATCCCCAATGCTCATCACTCAGTCACTTGGTATTTCCACGTTTAGACAACCACAGGCCAAAGAAAAGACAACTCCATGATCAAAAAGTGGAAATCCTTGCTCAATACAAGCAAGGAACAACACAAGCAATGTCAACAAGTCATTTCACATAGAGAAAAAGAGTGTTTGTGTCCCCCCATACATCGCCAGTCACTACTGATCAAGTCTAATTTCATTCCAGCTTCTTTCCCTGTGATTGGTAATTCGTGAGCAAGAAATTCAATGCTCCAGTCAAACAGAACATAGCAGGGGTAGGGCTGCAGAGTGACGTGTAAGGGTTTAAAAGAGGGGAAAATGAATTAATCCTGGAGTCAATTTGCCAAATCTGAAAGTATGTGATCTAAAAAGTGTATTTTATGGAAAAGTAGCTATTTGAGACCAAGCTTTCCAATGCAGATGAATATTTTGAATCTATAAAAAAGAAACAGAATTCAAAGTGTGGCAACTCAAAACTAAGGCTATTTACTGTTCTTTGCATTTGGATTTCAGTATTTTGTAAAGTTTTGTCTTCTTATAAGTGACTAGGGAGGAATTTTTTTCTTCAAATACCACTGCTCGCACTGCTATTAATAATGAGGATTTTTTATGTAGATAATGATTATGATTATTGTTACAAATATTTCCATGCAAGAAAAAATGTATTGAGCTTTCTCTTTGGTTTTGAATTCTGATCCCAAAAAGTAACTAGGTACAACTTTCCTTTTCTTTCTTCTCGATTTTTCTCTTCTGACCTCACATGAGAACAAGATAGAAAAAAGATATCAAAATCTGGTAAAGAAATACAGGCTGGTAAACCACCAGCCATCCAACCTGAAAAATGAAGTCACCCAAAATTAGAGGTTATTTACTTGAGACCTCTGTTTAAAAAGAAGAAAATTTACAAGTTTTCCCTTCTTCCATTGCCCACACTAGAAAAACCTTGATTTATATAATAAATATTTTTTCCTGGTTTTCTTAACCCTTCTTTCCTTTGCACATTATAAAGCTTCACAAATTTATCACAACATTTTTCATTAAAACAAGTAATCACAGTAGGATGTCATGTGTTTGATATTCATCCATGATCAGTGGAACCAGCATGTGCCTTTTCAATGATTTCAATGAGCCCTCCATCAAACCCCATGTCTGAATTGCAACTGCTTTCATTTATACACTTTGTGATAAAAATTAAGCTATACTTACATCTTAATAATGGTATGAATAAAACAGATTACAAAATCCTGCAGAGGCAGTCTGTCAGTTTTAGAGCTCCTTTGATGGCTACATTAGTTGCACCTTTGCTTCTGATCTGACAGCATGCTTAAACAGTCATGGCTTAGCCACATTCATTGCAAGTAACCCAAGGTAAGACCTTAAGTCTTTGGAAAAATCAGTATGGGAACAGCACTCCCCAAAGCTAAAACAAATAAATGAAACACTTTTTAAAATAGTGTTGAGATACACTTGAGAATTGAATATGTTAGTTCTCAAAAAATCAATTCCAAAGTCTTTCTGAAAAATACATCTGTTTTAATTAGTTATGTAACTTCTTCATTATATCCCTGTGTATCAGAACAACATGAAAGGAACGGGAGCAAGGAGCGCACAGAATAATAAGAGGTGCTGGGACTGCAATACACTTTTGAATAATTTGGCAGGTCTCTTTGCTTGGTAATGACAAACACAGGAACAGACATTATCCAGCTAGCTGCATCAATATGGCAAGTTATTTTATGAAGGTAAGTTTCATATGAGCAAAATCAGAGCAAAAACCCAGAGTATTATTTTAACCCACTAATCCAGGAACAAGAAAATGCTTTACACAAGCATTTGCATTTTTTCAAATAATCACTGCTGTCAGGAAGAAATTTCAAAATCCTTGCACTTAATTGAAAACAATATACCCATCATGTCCTCCTTTCTTATATCCTCCATTATTTTAGTGCTTCTTCTCTCCCTTTTTTGTTTTGGTTTGGTTTTGTTTTCGTTAAATTGTTTGGGTGTTTTGTTTGATTGGTTGGGATTTGTTTGGGTTTGCTTTTTGCTTTTTCTCTGGAAAGAAAGGAACAATCTAGCCATGAGTACTGCAGATTAAAGACAAACACATGGGGGATCCATTTTCACTGCTCTTTTTCACAGTGAGACTGTTATGCCCTTATGCCCAATATTTCATATTGATGGGAGGTGTACTGGGGTACAGACAACTTTACAGCAGGGGTGAAGCAGGGGTTGTGCTGGCAGCATTGAAAAGGGGAATGGACAGTCTACTCTGAAGGAGTAAGCATGATGGTCACAGAGGCAGAGGGAATAGCACCAATCCCCATCACCTCTAAATATCATTAATTCAAACTGTGAGTGCCACAGGGAATTGCTGCCTGCCTGTATCCTTAGTGCCTGCCAGATGGGTAATGAACACACTGCTCACAGGCCCTACCTACTCAGCTCTGCTCAGTCTTTGGAAATACCGATATACCGAGTCTCATCCTTTCTGTGCAGACTTTTGAGTTATGTGGTTTAAGTAATAACCAGTGCTCATGACCCTGAAAATAACCAGACTTTGCCCACTAGGGAGCTTCTGTGTGACTAACTGATTTTCTATTCAGCATCCCAACCAAAATGTGAAGGATATAATTTAGAGAAATCTGCTGTGTTTAGTTTTTTTTTTTTAATGCCAGTGATGTTTTGTGCTTTTAAATTTTTTTATTAATAATCATAAAGAAATTAGTGAATTCCAAATTGAAAAAAAAATCTGTAAAAATTCACAACATTGTATGGTGTACATTTTGAAATGAAACACTCATAGAAAGCATTTCCTTAATTTCTCCTTCTGAACCAAAACTTCATGCCAGTTTTTACCAGCCTCACTAAATTGCAAAATTATCCTAGTTCTGCCCCTTTTTTCCTCTTGTAAACCTGCAATTCATTAAAATGTTTGGCTCAGCTGCAACTCTAGTTTAATTTCACAGAACCAGGAGAAGAAAAATAAATCTGCATAGCTTGTAGTTTAATCAGTTTTATAAAAGGATATTTCCATGTAAGGTCCTTGTTCTCACTGCTGGAAGCTGGAGGAAGGGTTACACAGAAGTAACAATGAGTCAATAGGGAAGAGATACGACTGTCTGTACTTGGGATTTTATATGCAGCAAAAAAGATGAAAGAGCTCTTTTTTCAGATAATTGTTACACAGAGTTTTTTAAATATATGTAAAGGAAATTTTGAGGCAGACGTTACTCTTTGGCTTGTAATTGAAGTATTGTTTAAGAAGAATATAACTTGTCAGCACTCTCACCTAGTAAAAGCATGATATTGAAAACAGCTCCACAAAACCAGCACATGGAATAGATTGTAATAGATTGCAGAGCCCTCAGCTTTGTCTAAATAAGGCAGTGGAATTTAGGCAATATTTTTCATTCAAGTCAGAAAATTGTCATGTCTGTTGAATGCAGAAATTACTTAAAATTCTTCCTAGAAATCTGAAGGGGTTCTTGCACTCAGAAATTTCAGATGACAGTACCATTTTTCTTAAATCTCCAGGCACTTTGTAATAGCTTACTTTCACTCTAAAAAGAAAAATAGCTTTCTGGCTAGAGTTACTCTTCACATTGTTGATAAATTGCAAACTGATTTGACAATTACTCTGAATTAAAGATAGACATGTCAAACAGATCACTTAGAAGCTGATCAAAAGCAAGTTAAAGTGTCAGGATGTAAAATAGAATTAATTAAAACTAGGAAATGGCTGTAGATTTTTTTTCCTAGGAATAATTGTGACTCTGACTAAACAAAGACTCACAAGAATAAAAAAAAACCTCAGTACATCAAATAGTTTATATCTCCATTTAAAAAAAAACAATACTCTACTATTTAGAGGGCTAAAAATACTTTTCAAACAAATGATTTTGTGCACCAGTTCCTCATTGTGCATCTCTCTTCATGAATCCTCGCTTACCTTGAAAATTCTCCAAAGTCCTCCAACTGGCTATCTGTCAAATTCAGGAGCTAACCCACCATCCTTGCAGCATCAAGGAAAGCTAACAGATATCCTCCAAACTTAACAGCTTTGTTCAGGCTCTGGCGCTTGCTTTTTGATTGGCTTAAGGAGTTCTGTTGTCCTGGGATGGAGTTTGAAAGTTTTCACCTTGGTACAGTGTTTTTATTAAAACTCTTGGAAGCTGAGTATCAACAGGGTACAGAAACTTAGTTATGCTTTCTAAGCCAAAGCTGGTCCCCATGGAGACCCTTTTGCTGCAACAGCTTTAGCAACACATATTAGCTGGATAAATAGAGCTAATGGAGCAGTCAGTCTACTGCTTTGTGAAGGATCTGTATTCAGATAAATTAGTTGTTTTAAATAGTTGCATATATTAACGTATAGTTGCACACACACATTTTTGTATATGTTAATCATATTAATATAATATGATTAACTATTAGACATTTCTTTGCACTGTTTATGGGCTCAGGTGTGAGGACTCAGTTTTGAGAATTAACTTGATCTAAGCCACAGTCATAAGTGTTTTGTTTATAATTTAGAAGATTTCACATTGTGTTAGAAAAGGATTAAAAATTGGAAGGAAACACAGAACTATCACAATTGAGACATTATGGTTAACCTCTGTTGATATCTGTTTTCATGTTGTAGGTTACTGAAGGAGAAGGTTGACCCTTACTTCAAGACCAGTGCTATACTGTAATTAATCCCAAAGACAGTTTTGTTAGGCTTCATTCTAACAAAAGCTCCCCAGAACTTTTTCTATTAAGGGTAAGCATTTCAGCCACAGCAAATGCAAAAAGTTTTCTCAGGATGGCATTCTGGCATGAGAACCACACCTTTCTCATCAACCACAAGGAGATGGTATAGGAGAAGTGTAGGTAAATATAGCTCAGTTGATCCTTCAGAACATATGATGGAGAAGCAGGCAAAATGTGCAGTATATGACCTTTGTGCTACTCACAATGCATCTTTCACAGTTCAATTTATAGCAATGCAAGATAGAATGAAAATAGGGTTTGCCATTTGTTTGAATGGAAGGGATGTTTCCAATCCATGAACAAACTTAACATGCTACCATTTGACAGGAAGACTAAAAAAAAAGATTACAAAGCTCTGTCTGGATAAAACTTACATTTAACTTAAAATTTATGGACAATCTTTTATTTATTTCTGCAAACAGCCATTGAACTGTGTTTCTGTGTGCAGTATTTTGAAAAATAAAATCAGCATTTACTTGTACAAGCATTGGTGCCTTTTTGTCTGGTTCTCCTGATGACCCTTTTAGGACAGAGTCAGGGCTCATAAATGCCATGATTTAGGTGACAAGGTCCCCTAATTAAGATTGAACTGACTCATTCCACCAGCTGCAACAGAGACCTATTGATCAGTCCAAAGCATGAAATAAGTTCTTGAAGGATCCACTGGATAATTTCTAGTATGAATAAATATGATGTATCGCCACCAAAACTGGAGAAGAATATCAATATATTCACATACCTACACTGCAGAAAAAGAAAAGCTGCTTATGCTCCAGAAGTTATCTTCATGAAATCAGCCATTGTTTCTCCCATCATAGCTCTTTTGGTGAGTTTAATGCATTTCACCATGGCAGACTACTGCTTTGCTAGTCAGCTCATCATACTTCTAATAGTGTTGTATTTGATTTATAATATTTGTCTAGCATAAGTAAATCTGGCAGAAGGCAATTAAAATAAAGTTCTCTGAGTTTACAAAGGTTTCAAGCCTAGAGAAAGCTTAATTAAAGTCAATCATGGAAAAAAGCACTTAGCCCTGCAGCCCTACACATTTGTCAGACATCTGAATCATGGGAAAGGTTAATTAGAGTCAAATGAGGAAAAAGTAAACACTAAAAGTACTTTCTGGGGTTCATTAAGATTAAATAAATCAAAATATGAAATAGTCAACTTCGTAACAATGATCCACACACATCTCTCTCTGCTTTTCTACAATCACATATATTCCAAACTAACTGAATTAGCATACTTGGCAAGCCCGACTCTTAGTTACACCAGGCCTCCATGGTTGCATTTTGACAGTGAAAAGGAAATAGATGAAACCTTTATGCCCTGTTACCTTGAGAGTAAAGCAACTTGTGTATACTTATTAGTTTCAAAGGCAGAATATTGTTACAGGTTTTTTATTATTTCTTAGTCCCCCTTCTCTGTATCTCTTTACTCTGTAGGATGAAGCAGAGGAAGTAAACTTTAAGAATCCTACTATAATTCTCTAAAGTAAACCTTCTAAGTGAGGACAAATTGAGGCCTTACATCAACAAAAATCCCAACAACTACTTCCTATTGATTCAGCCAAACAAATGAGAAATTAATGGAGCTTCCTGAATGAAGAACATGAGTGCATGGGGTCTCATGCTTGCACAAGTCTTTGGGAGCAGAAGATCCTGAAAAAAAAAAAAACCAAAAAAACTTGTTCTGGAAGACATTTGTTAGAGAAATATACCCAATGTATGTCTTGAAGGAGGCAGAAAAGGAGTATGCAAATTTTTGGGTTTCTGAACCATGTATCTTCTTGAGGATTTAAAGTCCCAGTTTTCCACTGGAAATTAGTATCTCATCATAGTATTTCTTAACATGTCAGCTCTTTGTCTCCCTTGCACAAACTAGATATTTATTGAACGAAATATTTTAAAATTATCCTACCTACCAGTTAGCATGGCTGACAGCTCCAGATGCAGTGACAGGCAAGCAAAGTACATTTATAGCACTGTGAGCACGATTTGCTGTAAGGCAAATAGTTTTCATTTGTATTCATCAACAAACATTCTGTGAAACACTAGGTAGCCTGTCTTCTTTCCTCTTCATTTCTTTATAACCACTTATTTTGTTTTTCCTTTGCAGTGCTCACAGTGATTACAAATCAGTCAGGACACCTTCATAAAAAAACACCAAAAATAAGTTTCTGTCTCACTTATACAGGTCCAAGTATCACCCATTTTTAGAGAATTTGGTAGACCCACAGATACAAATGCTACAAATGTGTCTACAAGAAAGTAGAAGAAGAAAGATCAAGGGGCTGCACTTCATCTAGTAGAGGACCTCAGCCTTCTTTGCCTTTCACAGAGATTTGTTGTGCTTCTATGCCATCAGCACAGGACTGCCATCTGCACAGAGCAGTACAAAGTCCTGAAGGTTTTGTCTCACAAATTGCAAAGCTGGAAAACTCCACTATTGTCTCCTCCTCCACAGTGAAATGGGAACTAGAGTGCTCTATGGAGACACTCCTTGAACCTTGACCACACTATTTTTGCTGATGAAGAACTTACCACAGCTTCAATTAAACACTTGAAATGCTCAAATACCATCATTCTTAGCAAACAACTAGTTCAACTTTTCCTACATTAATCACTGTATGATCCACATTTCACCCTTATGTGGTAGACTGACAGCAGCTGCTAAAATATTCCATATGCCAGCATGAACAAATACAGCCTTCCATTAATTCATAGCTGGTTGCTACATCCAGATATGGTAATCACAACTAGAAAGGTGAAGAGAAGATGAAAATGAAGAGCCAAAAATGTGATCAGAGAACTTGAAAATCAGCCTTACTGGGCTCATGACATTGTTGAAGTAGTTGGTTATATTCTGCACATTAAACAAGTTGAGATACTTCATCAATCTGGTTGTGATACAGGATACAAATGTTGAACAAGAGGCATTTAGCAATATTGTCATTATTGTTATTGCACAGATCAGTGTCCAGCAGTAGAAATAAAAAAAAAAAAAAATCAACTCTATGATAAAGTGGAAAGGCTTATAAAAAACCGACTTGGGCTTTACAGGCTACATTTTAAAAAATGCATATCTTATGCAACCTCACAGAGACATTTTTTGCTTCAGGACAGCCTGTCTGCATAGTTGTTCTTTCTAATTGTCAATAAATCAAAATTTCATCCTCTTCTTTATGAACTATGAAATCTCATCCCATTTCTGTCTCTTCATTCAATTTCTTTTTTGTGATCTGACTTCAGAAACCTTTCTATTATCCCTATATTCTTCTCATAATGCTTAAGTTTTAATGTAATTATGTTAATCAGATCTTACAGTTTTCAATTAACTACTTACAGAGGGTCAGAAAAAAACTTCCTGCTGGTTTTGTTTATTTGTTTTCTCATCTTCCTCTGAAGCATCAGCGGCTGGCAACATAAAAGTAGAACATTTAGTCCACTACTCTGAAGAAAACTTGTCATTGATGTATCTGCTGGCATACTCAGGTCTGACCAGTTGGACAGCACTTTCTCTCCTTGTCATGGTGATGGAGCATAAGGTTAATTTATTCAATTTCTTGGTGCTTTCTGGTGCACTAGAAAATATATCTCATCCATTGGAATCATCTTGGTTTAATTTATCTGATCATTTCATAGGATCATATAAAATCATAGAATGGTTTGGGTTGGAAGGGACTCGAAGATCATATATTTCCAGCTCCCCTGCCAGGGACACAGATGCTACTCATTAGATCAGGTTTTCTCAGAGCCCCGTCCAACCTGGCCTTGAACACTTACTGGGATGGGGCATCCTGCCCACTTCTCTGGGCAAGCTGTTCCAGTGTCTCATCAGCCCTGAGTAAAGAATTTCTTCCTAACATCTAAGTTAAGCCTGTCCTCCTTTAGAAAAAAAACATTCCCCCTTGCCCTGTCACTATCTGGCCATATGAAAAATCCTTTTCCCTCCTTTTTAGAATCCCCTTAAGGTTCTGAAATGTGATCTTCCCCAGAACCTTCTCTTTTCCAGGCTGAACAACTCCAACTCTCTCAGCCTGTCTTTGAAGGAGAAATGCTCCAGCCCTCTGATCATTTTTGTGGCCCTCATCTGGACTCACTCCAACAGGTCCGTGTGTTTCTTGTGCTGAGGACCCCAGAGCTGGATGCAGCACTCCAGGTGGGAGTGAACTCACCAGAGCAAAGCAGAGGGGCAGAATCACGTCCCTCGACCTGCTGGCCACACTGCTTCTGATGCAGCCCAGGACGTGATTGGTTTTCTGAGCTGCAAACGTTTACTGTGGACTCATGTCCAGGTTTTTATCCTCAAGAACCCCTAAAGTCCTTCTCCACAGGACTGCTCTCAGTGAGCTCTTCTCTCAGTCTGAACTCATGTCTAGGATTGTCCCAACCAAGGTACAACACCTTGCACTTGGACATGTTGAACTTCATGAGGCCCCATCTCTAAGTCTGTCCAGGTCCCTCTGGATGGCATCCCCTCCTTCCGATGTGTCAACTGCACCACTCACCTTCCTTCCCATTGCAGACACATTGCTCAGAAACTGGACTCATCTATTCACTGTCTCTAACACACTTTTGAAGACTGAATGATCTGGCTTAGCTAGAAAAAGGCTTTGGGCTTCATTTAAGGAAATTGGGCAACTTGAATATCTTCTGATTTATAGATCAAACAATCTGAGTTAATTGCACCTGGTGGGCCTAAGTTCAGTATATACCTCCAGCTTTCTTCCTTGTGTATGCAAATTGAACACCTCACACCATTCTCTATAAAGCATGGTTTTCAGCCTTTTGTTTTTTCTTACAGCTTTTATCTACACCTCCTGCAACTTTTTAACAACCCTGTTGAATCATTGACACCAAATTTGGCACAGTATCTTTATAAGGTTTTCACTTCTTTCTGTATCTGCAAGTTAATGTCTTTACTGGTAGTTTACAGTCTAAGTGCTACTGAGAGAAAAAAAAAAATCCATTAAGCATTTTCTAACTGGCAGATGCCATGGAAGGGAAGGTTTATACAACTTTCATCAGGGAGAAAATCACAGTTCATTATCTACTAGAATTCAGTACACAAAAATACCCAGCATAGAGAGATAATAAACTTGAAGAGAAAAAAATAGGAAGAAATTGAGACTATAGACCTCCCTGACAGGAACACTCTTATCAACAAGAAACTAGGGACAATGAATGTGTTTAATACAGAGAGGAAAACTTGCTGTTTGCATTTTAATAAAAGCACTGGGTAAAGTCTGGTAAATAACATGTGTATAATGAAAGACCTCATAAAAAGTGACCAGAACTGAGTGATTTTTGGGAAGTGTCAAGGCATGGAATCAAAGTGGAATGCCAAATCTGAAATGCAGTGAGTTGAGAATTATGGATATGTGACAGATGATAATGAGCTGGTAAGACTTGACATGGTTACAAAGTGGTTCAAGCAGTGCAAAGGAAAGGATCTTTTTGTATATAATGACAAGTTTTAGTTCTGTAATCAAACTTGACAGAAAATTAATATTTTTGCAATTCTGGGTAGTCCTGAAGGTAAACTGAATGAAGGAAAGAGGATGGTATAACATGGTAATTCAATTGGTTGATAGCTAATTTCCTCTTTTCCCAATGGTCTAAAAAATGTGATAAGTCAATTCCTTCTGGGCAGCCTGATTACTGCAGCATCTCTGAAATTCTGCAACCAAATTACTTCCAGTCTTTCTGAATAAATGTACTTCTGTGTTTTGGGACATTTTTATTCCTGTGAGCAACACTTCCAGAAAATGCTGGTATCAGAAAGAATACAACACAACTTTATGGTGCTTTTGCTCTCCAGCAGTGGGTGTTTACAGAGACCTAACTGCAGTGGCTAATTTAACTTTCTGTAAAAAGCCTGCACAAAAATATGATCATATATTTGCAGAATAATAAAAAGCCAGCTGTACCTGCCAGCATACAGAAGAGCATGACACTGTCCAGAAGACACAGGGACTCTAGTATCTCCCAAGCTGAAGGCACACCTGTAACATACACTTGTTTAGCTTTGGGAAGACAAGCTACTCTTTCTGTCTTTCAGCTGCATTCACCTGAAGCAATTCACACCAGGAAAAAATTGCACAATCCAACACTGCTCCAGTGCACTATGGTAAGTGAGAAAGTTGAAGATAATTATTTTTATTTGCTATTCCTCTGTCACTGCTTGGTCCTCACTGCAGTCACACAGTAGAACTGTAGCATGTTGGGAGAAGGGAATACTTGTGCTGCTGGTACAGATAGTAATGAGGAGGGACAGATGGAACAAATTATATTGAGTTTGCATAGGTGTGTAATGTCAGATATTGAAATCAACAGGGAGCTTGTTCCATGGTTGTAAACATGGCTCTTTGAACCTTCTTTGGCAGTACTTGTTCCTGAGAGTGAAGCATGACCATGCCTTGCAGCACTTCAGATCTTGATCTCATTCCGCTGCTAAATAAACCCACCGGAACTACCTTTGTGTGCCTGTGCTCCAGCTCAGCACTGTGTTTGTGGAGTGTCTCCATGCATCCATTGGCATATGGAATCAAAGTGCTTGTCCGGAACTACAGAGAAACAGAATTTAAACAGGAAGGTCTCGCTGACCTCATGATTCAACTCACTCTAGGGCAATCCCTACAATAGTGAACATGGATAAAAACGCTTATCAGACTAACTACATTTAGCAGGTGCAGTCCTTCTTCATGAAGCATGTCATCTGAATAGTCGCCCATAGCAATGGCAAAAGACCATCAGAAAGGACTTATTTTATTCTACAAACCTATTTGCAATTAAAACATTGGGCCAAAGGCAACACACCTTCTTCGTTTTTGCTTTCTTCCACCACAAAAGTAGTATTCTGTCAGGCAAAAAAGTATCATTTTCCCACTGTTTTTCCTTTCCACTGATTACTAAAGCCAAAGAAATAGGCTTTCCACTTGAATTCAGAACTTTAATAAATGTGATTAAATATTTTAAAATATTTGGCTATCAAATAACAATTCAATGATCTTCATGTCTGAATTCTTTCTAACCACTGCTGAATGTGCTACCCTCATAGCTTTCAAGGATTAAATTTGAGAAGGCAACTGTTTGTATATATGGATATAAATGCATCATTAATTACATAAACTCTTAGCTGAAAAATTAATAATATCTACTCTCTAAAGTCCATTATATACAAACAAAGGCAACAAGTAACTGTTTTTTATAGCAGATTAGGGATTCTGGTGTAATATAAATCATAAAAGCAAAGACTTAAAAGTTTGTTTCCAATATTAACTCAGTGTACAATTAGAAAAATACATGAGGATCAGAAAATTCAATGATCTACTTTCTTGGATGTGTCACTTTGTTTTAGATGCCTAGGCATATATTCATAGAGGAAAGAAAATGCATGCTTGTAATAGATAAGTATTGAAAGAGATTGTAGAGTTGCACCAGTTCTCGAAAGGAAAATTACTAAGAATTTTGTGGAGGCCTGTGACGAATCAGCTGGTTGTGTCACTCTTCCTTCCCCTTGTTTTCACCCATTAATTACATCAAATTTTAACAGTATCAATCAAGACAGCTGAACTGGGCTGGTATGCACTAGCTTAAATTCAAATTGTTTTGTAGTCTTTCATTCTTTCATGAGCAATTGCTGCATTTGCTGCAGGAATACCTTAATGCCCAAGAAAATTTTGAGAGTTTTTGTTTTAAAAAGTGCTACAAACAGGAATTTCAATTATGCAAAAAATTCCGTGGCCTGTTTTCATAGGAATCAAAAATTATGTCCAGATTTTGAAAGGGTTCCCAGAAACAAAAGATTGAGCTACTCTCTTCTGAGTACACAGTTTTTCATGAAAATTCACCACGTTTTTCAGCAGCCTAACGGATGTCATTGGCACTGGAAAATTACACCTGAGAATGTACATTCCTTTCAACATGTCTATGCAGTGTTCTAAACACTAATTTATTGAAGGCAGCATATCCCAAATTAAACAACACCAGCTTCAAATTGACTTATCTAAAGGCATATACTATCTTAACAAGAGCATCTGGTTTATGAAAATTCCAATCTGCCTTCACGTGTCGGCCCTAAGAGTATCCATGCCTTTGCTGGTGGCTGGATTCCTTAGGGTGGTGCTATCCCCAAACACCTCGTCCTCCTCTTTCATGCAGAATGATTCTTCTGAGGCTAATACCAGAAAGTACTTTGATGTGATACTATAAATAGTAGCCACACATAAGAAAAAAAACCCTGCTATTAAAAATAATTTGTACCCAAACTTTAAATTAAGAAGTCATAGGTTTTTAAGAGGCCACACACCAGGCTGAAGGAGAGCCAAGCTCTCCATTATCTCCTAGCTGGACTTTCTCTTCATTTGCCACAATACCTAGGCTCTGAACCACACAGTAGAAAGTATTTGCATGTCCAGTTGTTTCACTCTGCAAGTTTTCTAAACACTGAAAAGAAAACAGAGCTGCCTTACAAGGGCAAAGTGAAGAAAAAAACTGTGCTTGTGCAGACTGCTGGATTCTTGTTGAAACCCTGCAGTCCTGGGCCCAGTCCCAGACACAAGTCACAGGAAAAGCTTTGTTGGAAGGAAGCCTCTAGAACAGCTGCTGCCCCTGACAGATGTGCCAACACAGCAACCAGAGAGTCAGTTTCCATAGTGATTGCAAACTTTGCTCATGTTCTTCCTTTGTCCGTGCCAATAAGCAGGCACTGGCTTGCTCTATATCAATGCTACATGCATTTAAGTCTTTTACAAGCTGCAGTCTATGGATATAAGCACAGGACCTGAGCTGACACCTGTGGCACACCTCATCTGTGTCTAGTCTCCTCAGGGAAGAAAAAAAGTTATTTTGTCTTATTTCTTTCTCAATATACTGTTATTTTAAGAATCATACTATTATTGGCTTTTTTTATTATTTCAGACTTCTAAGGATACCCAGCACTTTCAAAAGTTGCAAAATAAGGTTAATAAAATTCATGTTAAGTGGCATGAACAGCAGCAATAGAAAAATATGTTGAAAATTGAAATACCATTGTGCATTTAGATAATTAAATTGCAGTTGATCCAAACCTGTTACTACAATATTTTGCAAGCTACTGCAAGACAGTACTCATTGCCTGTGTGTAGTTCATCCAGTGCACATTTATTTTTCTGTAATGCTCACTAAATGTTATCAGACATGACTTGATCTTTAGACCTGCTCTCTCTTTCCTCTTTATCCTTAATCTCCCTTTCCCTTTTTTCTATTCCTCTTTAATTTATACACACATGCTTATGTGTGTGCTATTTCAAAGAACTGTTCCAAATTATTAAAGTCAGGGTCATGCATATCAACAGGATTCTTTGGAGTTGAAAGAATGATCCACAGTGAATACTCTTGTCACCCTAATGTGTAGCATAGGTGTTAGAGTGCAGAAATATAAAATGTGACAAGTGATGTTAGGAGATGGCAAAATGCAGACATGTTATAAATAATAATGGAGATTGTTTGCAAAATGTTCACTATCTGAAACTGAAAATACCTGTAGTGTTGCCTAATTCTATTTGAATTTATAAGAAACATGGATGGTTTCCTAGTGCTTGAGTATCTGAGGACAATTTGCAGATTTAATAATCAGCTCTGTTTTGAAGAAAATCACAGTATCTTTTATTTTGGTCCTGTTGATCTGTGTTTGATAATTGTATCAAGACTCATTAGGTTTCTGTTCTGTTTCAATTTCAAAGAAAGACTTTTGAATTTCAGGAAGGTTTAAGCAGGAGATAGATTATCTTATTCTGGTGTTTGAGACATGAAGTGTGGAAAATCAAGAACTTCAGATGTTCCCAGGTTACATACGAGTAAAGTGACATGAGGGCAATTACTGCCCATCAGCAATGTACCAAGAGCTTCTCCGTTGGTGTTTGAAAGGAAAGTAGCTACTCACAGTGCCAACATCTCCTCCAGACCCCACCCTCCATGGCAAACACAAAAAGTCCTCTCCTAGTTACTTCTTGACCACTTGTGGAAGATGGTGGTAGGAACAGTGGGGCCTCAAATTTGCCCACTTCCTGATGTTACCAGGAATGTACAATCTACGTACCCAAATATCCTCAGGACACCCCACAGAAAGCCATCTGGGAACTCCAGTGGGGCAATTGGATGACCCTGGAGAGGTTCTGCATGCTGTCCTTGAGAGGTCACTTTTCAGTTCCCTACCTGTGCAGGTGGTGAATCTGATTTTGACAGCTACAAAACTGCATTGAGGAAGAAGATACTGAAAGGGACTGGGCATCAACAAAGTCAGAAAGAAGCTGAGAAAAGCGTTCACAGCCATGAACCACCAAAACCTCAATTTCCTTTAATCCTTCTTCCAATATCTAGTTGAGGTACAGGTATTTGCACTTGCAAACTGGAAAGTTTTGCTACAAGTTGGGAAGTCACCCACTGGAAGTAAAAGTGGAAGAAAAAAAAAAAGACCTGAACAGATCTATGGATGATAGCACAACTCTGAGCCCTGCTCTGGGGCTCTGAAAAAAAACCCCAAAAATTGCAATCTGAAGGTGGGAAGTGTTTTCCAGAGTAAAACAGAAAAATAACATTTTAGTGTAAAATTTTTGTAAAGCTTCATTTATGTCAGGCCTTATTTACCTCCTAGAAAAATTTTTTCCATCTGCAACAGGTGCCTGGAGAGGCTGTGAAGATAGAAAGGGGCGTTAAAAGCCTATCTTATGCAAGAGAATGGGAGTGCTAAACTTTTTTCACATAAAAAAATGAAGGCTGAAAGGAGATACTATTGCAGTCAATAAATATTTCAGGAGGCAAATACTAAGGAGAAAGAGGAGGTCAGCGTTAACACAAAATTATATGATTGTGAATTGGCTATGAATTATTATCTTGATAGTAGTACCTTGCTACTTTACAAAGTCAAATATAAACCATAGAATATGTCTTTGTTGATCTGGGTAATATTTTTTTCATTCAACGAAAAGATCATAACAAGCTCTGTGACAGCTTTGTGTGTTATCATGTGAGAGACCCCTGCTGCTATATAAGACTTTCTTTTGCAATCCTTTAAAAAGCAGGTTTTGACCCTTTATCTCTGCCTCTAGTGTCAACCTGATGAATGAAATGGGTTCAATTGAAATTAAATTCTGGTTAGAAATCAGTTACCTTATTCAGGATTCAAGTTCATTAAGGATTTCTACATAGGAATTACCATCCTATGTAATTATCATTACCAATAGTCTAGACTTGAAATCCTTTGTGTAACAAAGTGTCTTCTAACCTCGAATCAAGAAGAGTAGGACTCCTCTTGATTTCATTCTCTAATTGAATAATCATGTTTTGGTTCACAGACTAGTGCTATTTTGTTCAAATGTCATCCTTTCCAGTACATTATTTCTTCAGACTATCTCTTACTTTTTCTCATTGTAATAAAAAATCCTCAGGTATTATGTCAATTTATCATCAGTGTCAAATGAAGACATTTACTTATTCATAGTATCCAATTCTACCTTGTATAAAAATATTTTATATATGTGTTGCATAGCTGGCTACTTCCTTTTGCACTATAGATTAGTATTGCTCTAATCTTTAGCTCAGCTGGTATTTACTGTGCTAGCTGATGTTAAGGACAAAGCCAAGAAGAAATTAATCAGTGGAGCTATTTTACCAATTCATCACACGACACTTATTCATTTCATTAATGATTTACTTACTCACTTGGATACTTTCCTTTTACAATAGTAATATAAAAGGCCAAACCTAAAACATTAATTCATAAAGGTATTTACAATTTTTTTCAGCCAGTACCCATTAAAAAAAAAAAGTGTAAGAAGCCCCACCCAAAACAAATAAAAAAACCCACTCAAATCCCCAAACTGCACCCTATTTACTCCTTTCAAATATTGCATTTCAGCTGGGGAAAGGATCATTTTGACTTCTCCATGCCTATGACTTGGGATGCACCTGTGAGCAGTGATGGAAAGCCCCCTCAGGATACTAATCCCATTTCAATAACCAGAAAAGTATTTCATCATCCTCAGGATGTTCACCAGCTTGCACACAGAACTACATAAGTCAGACATATTTTTTACTTTAAAATCGAGTTGATACTCTGGGATTGCAGGACCCCAGGAGTGAGCTGTAGTGTACATACAGCTGAAATATTCCTTTTTCCAAAGCACATGCAGATTATGCCAGTTGTTACTGTGACATGGATGTATTAATGAAAACTGTTTTGGTGTTATTTTGAAGCAAACTTGCACTTGGCAGTCTGGAAATTCTTCCAAACTCCAGGCATAGGTTAAGTGGCATACTAACACTGAAGAATTCCTTTTACCTGTAAGAATTCCTATCTAGTTCAGCTGCCTCAGTTTTTCAAAAGCTGGTACAAAAAACAGTGCACACAACTATTACAGCCTTCATTTAGTCCAACATACTAATAATTCCTTAGTCTCACTGAAAGAAGATTTTGCAAAAATTTTTGCAAATAAGGAAATAGGAGCATTGAGAAGTAGATGCAGTTTTCCCTGCTGTTTTGGACTTCCATGCTGTTCTGAAGAATCTCTGAATTGTAAATGAAACATTAGTGGATTTATGTTCCTCAAATTTCCCATATTCTACCCAGAAAGATTTCAGCGTGTAAATTCTCCCAGCTAAAATGAAGAAGATCACAATACCATTGCTAGGTATAATAAGACATGTACAAAGATGAAGTGATGTACACCAATATTTAGTCATTAAAAAAATACTAAGCATATAAAAATAGTAAGACACCATTAAATCAGAAGTTTGAAAGGCAAATGAATTAATGGAAATTAATAATAAACACAGGATTAAATTACATTATCATTACTTGATAGGAATTTGCTAAGAAGCCAGGAAAACTGGTAACATCTCCTAGGCTTGAGAAAAGAAAGGTTTCATTTTCAACGTTTTAATATACATAACAAGACTAAGCATAAATTTGCTTCTGAATGCACTACTAAAGGAATAGTTCATTGTTATCTTTAAAGGCAATAATAATTTACATCTGAGTATCATTCAGGAATAATGATAGAAGGAAAACCAACATTGAAATGGTCCTATGAAAATATCCTCAGTCATCCTAGAGGAATATGTAAGAATATCCACTGTTCAGTGCTATATTATTATTAGATGTGGTTTTCCAAACAGAACAGTCAACTGCTCTGACAATGCCTGCTCTTTTTCTCCCTTTTTTTTCCATGATAACAAGCCCCACCCAAAATCAAGAGACAATTTTCAGCCTTATTTTTACCACAACCATTGCCTGCCTCCTTAGGATCACACTAAAGAGCTCTCATTTCATCCCCTAATGCAGACTTAGCAACCTCTTTGTCAAAGTTGCCAAACTCACAATAATGATGCCCTCGGCTCCTTTCAGCCTGGTGATGTTGGAAGAGACCACTGTAGATCACAATTTAGGAAAACAAACCTGGCAGTACAGTACTAGCATGCTAAGGCTCCATGTGCAATTGGTCACTGTTCATTTTTGCACAAGACGTGGCAAGAATCGGCGTCCCACTTCAGTTTTGGAGACAGGAAGGAGCTAAAGAGGTGGGCTGTGTAATGCTGTGGGCAGAGGGAAATTGCCCTGCTCTTTGTGACTTGAGGCAGCTCAGAAATACAGCTTGATCAGTCCCATCCTGCAATGAATGAACATTGCAGCAATATCCTGTTGCATTTCCAAAAAGTAGTTCTAAACAGGCAACTTTGCCTACTCATTGTCTAAGATGTAGTAGGTGAATGGAGCTCCGAGATGGCATAAAAGTAAACAGCTTGCTGAAGAAAAAAACAGAAGATGGATACTCTCCAAAAGAAACAGATCATACCAATGAGTTCCAACATTTTCTGGATCAAAATCCAAAATTTGGCAGATTTCCCTACTATAAATGCCTCTAAAAGCATTGCAAAAATTCCTATGTGGAAGTTCTAGTAAAACAAACTTGACATTCTCTATAGTGTCGATTTTTCCTTATATTTTCTTATTTCCTCCCATATGCAGCCTCACACTTTCAAAAGTTACTTTAAATATTTATTACCACTATTATTGTTGTTTATTTAAACTTTCAAAAAGACAAACAGTCATCATGAATTTTTGTCATGTATATGGCAAAACTGCAAATTTTCCTAGTGCTGAATATCATGCCAGTAACATCTGCCATGACTACCACGCTGTTCTTTTCCGGAAAGATAAGTTATCATGCAGAAAGACAGAACATCTTGTAGGCTGAATAAAGACAGGACATGCTTATGCTAATGTAATACTCAATCCTTTTTCTTTGAAAATCCTTAGGGAAGATAAAAATAGTAGTAAGAAGCTCTATTATCTGTTCTTGGAACGAGACCCTTTAACTAGTAGATTTGCCACCAACCTAAACAACAATGGTTAAACAAAAGTGTAAAGTCAACAGCTAAAAAAGGTCAGGCTTTTACAAGATAATTTTGAAAGGTTGTGAGGTGTTTGTGAAATGTTTAAAATTTATATGTTGCTCAACAGGCTGCAGAGTAAGAAGAGGACATAAATAGTTGAAAAGAAGACTTCTGGTCGTTTAAGAGGTGAGACAGAAGTCTTATTTATTCTTCAGGAAAAAAGCTTTGTAGCTATGACAAATGCCAGATCAAACAGCACGATTCAAGGGGTAAAGAGTCTGACAGGACAATTTAAAAAAATTGTCCTGAGAAAAATTAAGCTAGGCTTTTTACAGCACTAAAACAAACTAGGTCCTGTCTAATAGCCCTAAAGTTTACTGCAGATTCTTCAAAGAATAAGAGCTTTTGTAGTAAGCTAGCAAAAGTGATTTAGTTCACTATGCTGTTGCTAAGTGGTCTTTCTCATCCCTTCTTCACTGTCTCTTCCAGTTTTAACCTGGCAAAAAAAAAAAAAAATCCAAAAAAACCCAGCTAAATAATAATACAATAATTATTTCAATAACAATATTTTTTTTAATATTTTTTACCATTGTCTTCCCAAGGAAGAGCACTGAAAAATCCATATATTTGTCTTGTCCATAAGAAATGTAGATCAGAATGGAATGTAAGGAGATCAGCTTCGGTGATGAGCATAATGACCCCATTACTCCCCATCCTCTCTTCAAAGTCTGTCACATTTTATGTTACCTATAGCTGTGTTTATGCCACTCAAACTTTGCATTGTAAATAGACTGAAAGCACTGAGTTATTTCACATAAATCTCTACGTCATATATCATACTAAAATTTATGAGTGGAGCCAAGCAGAATGAATAGACTCTTCATAAAAATATATTAATTTATGTGCGGGAAAGAAATGGCATAATATTATCATTAATATATTACATTTATTTATTGATAGTGTCTGAAACATGAACAAATGGAGTTCCATTATAAAATACACTGTATAAATGCACAGTATCTGAGATCCACAATCAGTTTTCAGTAGCCAGATCTCTCACTGTTATAAAGAAGGGGAAAATAAAATTGCAAAAACCACCTGAAACTGGTAGCAAATGAATCCAAAGATAACATAAGAAACATAAGAAGTTTAGTATTGTACTTATTCAACCTGATCTCAGTACAAGAGTGTTTTGAGATACTGATAAACTATTCACATTGTACAATTACAGTGTTTAATTTCCCAGAGGAGTAAAGCTGTTTGGTGCTCTGTTGTGTGTACCTTACTCCATATAGAGACAGTTTCTGCAGGAGATCATTAGTTCTGCATAAACTTTGTTATAGTTGCACCTGAAGCTCTTTAAAATCCTTCATGTTTGAAAGATTAATTAAGCTGAATGGCCCTGGAAATGTAATTCTTTCTAAATGCCTCCCTAAGGCCTCTAACTCTTCTTAAACCAAGACTTTCTTTCCCTTGTTTTCAAACCACACAAACTTCATTTCCCACTTATCGCTTCAATCTAAAGAAATATCATATATTTGTCTGTTGTTCTTCTCCATTCAGAGATAGGTAGGGAGCCCTTGGGACTTACAGGACCATTATGTTTTCTTTGGTTTGGAGAGAGATTTCATGAAAACCTTTAATTTCTGCCTTGTAATGTAGAAAACAATGTTCTTCACCACCAAGATTTAATTTGCAGTATTGTGGTCATCCTTAACAGCACAAACTTTTTCTCCACAAGTGACAACTAATGGTACTTCCAGACTGCTGTTTAAAGGTCTTCAGCTCCCTTTTTCTCACAGAGCTCTATCTAAGAAAAGAGAGAAGGATAAATGAAATCAAATATCGTTTCCCTGGTTTTGAGTTCCACTTGTCTCTATATTTTCTTCACCAAAGTGTGTGTAAGGCACTGATTGCTGCTAAATCCTTTTCACAGCGCTTAGTTTGTGTCACAAATCTTAAAAAAAAAACAGCACCAAACAAAGCATCTGGAGTATACCTATAAATTAGGTGAATTCAATTTTCACAATGTCATAGGAAAGAGGTACTTAATGAGTGAGGTAATGTACTTAGGAGTTAATCCTCTGAAGTCTGTTATAAATAATGAAGCTTCCCCTTTTCCACTCCATACCTATCTTTCAGAAGTGCTTGTCTTCAGGATTTTTGTTACAAATTTTATATATATATATATATGCATATATATGTATATATATATATAAACAAAAAATCTTCTTATCTACATTTTCAAGCACAAAATCTTGCTTTGTCTCAATTACTCCAAACTTTTATTGTATGCAAAATGAAACAAGGTATCTGGCATTAGGCCTCTGCCACCAGAAAATATCAAGCTGCATAAGACAGAGTAGTAATGTTAACAGCTGAAGATATCGGAACAATAGAGACTCTGGACCAATTCACAACTAGGTAAACTACTGGCAACACTTATTAAAATGTTCATTTTTTGTTTAATGACATCTTTAAGTGATATCTTATCTACTTTAACATCTCATTAAAAATTAAGAGATATATGCATTGACATTAATTTATGCATTACCAGAAACAAAATGTAAGGAGATAAATTCAGGTAAAAGTATGTGGGTATAATGTCTCTCTATCTGTCTCCCAAAAACCAGGAGTCTGAAATACAAACTAATCCAAAGATTGAAGGGTACTATTGCTTCTTAAATGTCTTCATCAAACTACTTTTGATGCCTTTAAACTGAACAAAATCAAAACAGTCTTCTGGAGGACTTGAGAGTACTTATTCAAAGACAGAAGTAAAGATGTAACACTGCTACAAAGAGGAGGAATCCCCACTGGGAAGTATTTGGCAGATAGACCTATCTGATGTGGTGAGTCCCCATCTGTTAGGCTGGTAGTGATGAAGAGGTAGTCAGGAAACTGTGGTGAATCCATTGGCAAGTTACCCAGGAGACTCCAAAGTCCATAATGGTGCTGAATGCATTTTTGCAAAAGCTGTGAGAAAGGAAGAGAATTGCAAGATGGCACAATTTACCATTGACTTGACGTTCATAAAAGAGGAATAGAACAAGAATAAAGGCAGAAAAACTGGCAGCTTCAGCCCAGGTGTGGGGGGAAATGCAGTTTAGGTTCAACAATGGAAATTAATATATGTGAGCATAACTAATGTCCCCTGCTCCAGCACCTGCTTGTGAACTTGAGAATATTGCTAAATGAAAGAGTCCAGAGTCAGCGGGAACCAAGTGATGGCAAGGTGATGTTCTGGTCCAGAACAAGTAGGTTTGCATCAGTAGAAAAATAATGCCAGAGGAACAGCCATCTCTGCTCCCTAACATAAAAGACACCAACCTGTGAAAGACAACACCGCAGCCACAAGTTTGAGAAGAACCTTGCTACTGATTTTCCTAGTATATCCTTAGTTTTCGCACGGTTGCACCAAGGCTCCAGCTGCCCATCCCAGCCCTGCAGGCAGAGTGGTGGCTGCCTGCTCCCTGGTGCTGTGCACCCTGCCAGAGGGCTGGGTGGCTGCTGGCTGAATCACTGTGGGCAGCTCATCAGGCAGAAATGGTAAAGGGAAGAAATGCATTCTCCTCTGACACACAAGGATCATACATTTTGCTCATTAATGCCACAGACACTGTCCCCCTCCAAAAGCTGATAAAATACAAATGTAACTGGTCCATCTCATGTCCATCCTGCTATATTAAGCTCCTGCCCTCTGTTGCTTGGGTCTGTTTCTTATATGTACACTTACATCTTGCTTATAGAAACACATTTTGCAGAAAGTTCCTGATGTAAAGGGGAATTGATGCAGATGGCAACAACATGGTCTTATTAAATTTTATAACCTGGAAAGGTATGAAGCAGCAATAAATGTTTTCCCTGACTGTGATTTGGGGTTGGCTACATTTTATATAGATTTTCAGTTAATCTTGACCCGATAAGCCCTCAGATATGGATCTCAAGGGATAAATCATTCAGGAAAAAAAAAAAAGGCAAGTTGACTTTAAACTGTATTATGCAATTCATGAAACAGCATGAGCCCTGTAATAAACTATCATGCAACTCAGACCATTCACGATACCGTGAAACCAAGTTCAACATCCTCAACAACAGGAGAGAGTATCTGCAGTGACATAGTAATTTATTGCATTTTAATATATAAATAACTGTTGAGTAAAAAACATTAAATGTAATTTGATAAAGTAAAAAGTTGTATACACCAAACTCAATTCAATATGATTTTTCTGTATATTCTTTTGTCACCAGTATTTCAAGAAGTTAGGCTGTGTGGTTCATATATTTACTGTGACTGAAGCTCCACAAAATTGTTTCAATTGATGTGAACACTTAATCTGCTCTTTTGGTTACATTTGATAGAATTGCTTTTACCTAGTTACTTTTGACAATGGCAAAAAAAAAAAAAAAAAAAGAAGCAAAGAAAATAGAGTTTAAGAGAAATCTAACACTCGACTGTATTTTTGAAGTCTTGGTAATAAGTAGAAAAAAAGAACTCTGTTCATTTTCTGGAGGTCCTTTTTTCTGGTAGAAGCAAATTCTCCCCTTGAAGCTCCATTGCTTATATTTAAAAAGAAGGAATAAAGTAGATATTTCCATAAGCCACAAACAAATGTGAGTTAGATTGTCTGAACTCCCTGAACTTCTGCCTATTTCCTGAAGAGGAATGGTTTTGTCTATCTTTGTAAATGCTTATCTTTGGATGCCTGTGGGTTGAAATGCTAGATCGCTCCAAGATATAAGAGATTACATGGAAGTTTTTCCCTCTTGGCATCCTCTGTGGAATCAACTTTGTTAGGGAAAGTAATCCAGTGACAGCAATAGTCCATGACAGTTTGAGTAATATTCAGTTCTTGATATTTCCATAATATTTCTGGTTCTCTATATTTTACTCGCCAGTCTGTGTTGTTTGGGGACCATCAGAAAGCTTTCTGATGTTGTTTAGCATCAGCTTTTGCATTTGTACTTCTGTCTTAGTGATACATGAGAGAATAAATAAACAAATAAGTGAATAATGCTGCCATTTGTCTAGTCATCTCAACAATGTGCTCTAAGATGAATGGTCAGAATTAAATAAAGCTGTCTCATCAAATGTGGGTTTTATACATCTTTCAGGTAATTAAAAAAGCTAAATACGAACCCCAGTGCTCAAGGACTCTGTGATATGTGACTCTGAGTCCATAAGACAACAAATGATTTAATGTGAAATATAAATACTTTAGCCATTAGAAAATTAACATTATTTGATACTATTCACAGTGCAAAAGGCTTAACTTCTCATCCTGTTACTGCCAGTATCTCTGGTGCATACTGAGGAACATCTTCATAAAGCAGAGTGATACACCTGGAGAAATGTGAGGTGTTGTCTCAAACTGCAATTTTCTTTAATTCTTTTTCCTTTTCTGTTTCTGTCTTATTTATATTTATCAAGATATTCCCAAATCAGCTGCCTCTGATAACTATTGCTGTGACTGTGCTATTATAAAATAGAGAGGCTGCTAACCATTTAGATCTTTGCTATCAAAGCCAAAATTTTAAGCCTCCCCACCCCACCAGTTCCCCACTAACTCTCAAACCAAAAAAAGCCCACAAAAAAACCAGTCAAAAGCAATTTGTTATATGCTTGAGTTAGGTATCCTAGTAAGATTGTTTGTTCTGTAAGGGAATTTTGCTTTCTTGAGGTAATTAGGTCCCAAGTTGATTTGCTCTGTTCTCTTTTATAGAATGTATTGTATTATTACCACTTGAAAGACATGTCCTATGCAAAAAAGGCACCTTTCTCTAGCAAATGAATAACCGTGTATTTTTTTGGGATAGAGACGATGAAGAGAGCTTGCATTGACAGCACCAGAAATTGCATTATAGCTTTGGAATTGATAGGATATAACACCTCACCATTGTTAGGAGGAACTCTGATTTTGCACCCTAATTTTTTATTACAGAATAACATCGTTCCATCAGAACAGGGAAGAATTAAGTAACGCCAAAACAAAATGAGACACCTATTTAGGAAGGAATCACCGCATCCTCTTTAGATGTGGATAGTTCTTCAGAACTTCAGTACACCAGTGTGATTGCTCAGATCTCAGTGAGGCAGAGGCCTTGTCCCTGTGGCAGTGATGCCTCAGAGGAAGGAGTGAGGTTTGACATACCCTTATTCCTAACATCCTCATTGTCTAGATGAAGGCAGCCCCTAATCAGGGTGCACATTGCATTTCAGGAACACCAATTCTTGAGAAGAGGTGGAGGCAGAGGAGCTCCCACAGGTGGTCTGAGTCATGCTGCTTTTCCAGCCTGGAGGTACATAAGTATGTGCTCTGGTGATGAACAGATAGAGGAACAACTGAGTCAGTGAAAATGAGGCTTCTTTTTTCTCTTTGGCTCAAAAAGGATTTTAAGACCAGAAAATAATTTACAGGTTTAATGTGGATTCACATCATACCTCTTTGGGCAGTTTACTGTAGTAATTAATAACTGTAGTGAGAAAAATCTGATAAATCCCATTACGTGAAAGAAGAGGAAGGGAAATCTTCCTGGATCCCCCAACCATCCTGATCACAGCAGACACATAGAAAGGTGGCTCTCCTTAGAAAGGTAGACCACCCAAGACAAATGGAGACATAATAAGAACAGAACAGAATTAAAATAGAATTAGAATCATAGAATCATTTAGGTTGGAAAAGACCTCTAAGATCATTGAGTCCAAGCATTAACCCAACACTGACAAGTCCACCACTAAACCATGTCCATAAGCACCACATCTACATGTCTTTTAAATACCTCCAAGGCTGGTTACCTAACCAATTCCCTGGTCAAGCCTTACTGTGAAGAAATTTTTCCTAATGCCAATCTAAACCTCCCCTTGTGCAATTTGAAGCCATTTTCTGGTCTTACCTCTTGCTACTTGGGAGAAGAGGCCAACCTCCACCTTACCACAACCTTCTTTTAGATGGTTGTAGAGAGCAATAAAGACCTTCTTCCCTCTTCAGCCTTCTTTTCTCCAAACTAAACACCTCTCAGTCCCCTCAAGTGCTCCTCATAAGACCTGTGCTTCAGACTTCACCAGCTCCGTTGCCCTCTGTGGACATGCTCCAGTGTTTCAACATCTTTTTCCAAAACTGTACACAGCACTCAGTGTCTGGCCTCACCAGTGCTGAGTACAGGGGGACAATCACTGCCTGAGTCCTGCTGTCCAGGATTCTTCTAGCCTTCATAGCCATCTGGGCACACCATGCCACTCCTTTTCCTACTGGATTTAGAGAAAGTATGCTTGAGATACCCCCTGTAAGCCAGCACCCCCAGGTCCTTTTACCCCAGGCTGATTTTCAGCCACTCTGCCCAAGGCTGTAGCACTGCAGGGGGTGCAGGGTCCAGGACTTTGCTCTGTTGAACCTCATCTAATCAACCTCAGTTCATCCATCTAGCCGGTCTAGATCCCTCTGCAGAGCCTTCCTACCCTCCAGTAGATCAACACTCTTACTCAACTTGGTGTCTGCAGAATTAGTGAGGTTGCATGTAATCACCTTGTGTGGGTCACAGATAAAGGTATTAAGCAGGATTGGCCCCAATACTGACAGTCCAGGGGACACCATTTGTGACCAGCCATCAGCTGGATGTAACTCTTTTTACCACCACTCTCTGGGCCCAGCCATCCAGCCAGATTTTTGCCCAGTGCAGAGTGCACCTGTCCAAGCCACGTGCAGTCAGGTTCTCCAGGAGCTGCTGTGGGAAAACGTGTCAAAGGCTTCACTGAAGTCCAGGTAGACAGTATCCACAGCCTGCCCCTAATCCACTAAGTGGTCATTTTGCTGTAGAAAGACATCAACGTGGCCAAGCAGGACTTGCCTTTCACAAACTCACTCTGGCTGGGCCTGATCCCCTGGGTGTCCTACACGTGCTGCATGATGGCACTCAAGATGATCTGCTCCATACCCTTTCTCAGCACTGACAGGCCTGTAGTTCCCTGGACCCTCCTTCCAGTCCTTCTTTTAGACAGGCATTGCATTTTCAAAGCTCCAGTCAAATGGGACCCCCCCAGACAGTAAGGACTGTTCATAAAGGAAAGAAATTGACTCTCTGAGCACTTCCACCAGCTCCCTCAGTACAGTTGTGTGGATCCTATCTGGCCACGTGGACTTGTGTGTGTCTACATGGCGTGGCAAGTCACTGACCATTTTCCCTTGAATTAGGGGGCTTAATTCTGGTGCCCATCCAGGCCTTCCAGCTTGGGCACTGGTCATCTAGAGCTCAACTGGTCTTAATAATAAGGACTGGGGCAAAGTCCGTAGGTGTCACCCTCATTTTTTAAGATTTTCTAAAGCCTTCTGAGTTTACATTCTTGTAGAAAACGTTCTCACACAACTTTCTGTAAATAACCTATTGTTTTGCATTCCTTCATAAAGACAGAGAAATTTGATGTGCTAGTAGTTTGTCCAGTGCCTTTGGAGAGGTGGCACGTTCACCCTCCAATCCACTGGCACCTTTAAAAAACTATAAATGTTAGAGTAAGAAGAAATAAAGTTATTCTCTTCATCGTGACCATAGTTGTGGTGCATCGTTTTTCCTTGCATCCTCTAGTAACACTTAGATACCTTGGTCTTTTCATCATCTTTCATCACTGTGTTTCCTCCCAACCCAATAAAGGATGGAGATTCTCCTCAACCCTCCTTCTGTTGTTAATGCATTTACATGAAAAATAATATTGTCTTTTACTGCAGTTCTTTAATTGGATGAGGAAAAAAATCAATAAACATATGAAAGGTGTATATGTCATGTATTTTTTTTTCTGTCTTAAAGATCATAAAGAATAATGCCAGGCTAACATTCTTCTGCTAGCAGTTTTGTGAACTATGCCTCATTGCTCAGTAAAACCTGTTAGGTTATTTTTGACTAATGTGGGAGACTCAATATACTGGAACTGAAACAGGACATGGTTTTGTAACCAGCTCAGAAAACAATATATATTAGTTCATCTGCATTATCTTTATGGAGAGGTTGAGTAACATTTCATCATTTTGGCCCACAAGTCAAGTCAGCTTCCAGATTCCATTCATACACATTTCTACTTCTTTCTTGTATCTTGCTGTCCCTTAAATTATTCTTTATTTACACAAAAGGGTGTAGACTTAAATTGGTTAAGTAACAATTGAATTTTCCTCCTAAGAAATTTTAAGTACAAACAAAGAACAAAAAATCATTAGAGTGCAAACTGACTTTTACCAAGGTGAATTAGATGTGTTATGCCCACAGATTCACCAGGTAGAGTGATTTAAATTTCATCAAGTTTCCTGTGCCCTTCTGTACAAACAAATAAGACCAAGCAAAATCCTCCAGTAAAAAGCTCATTCAATTGTTCAGGTAAAAAGCTCATTCATTGCAAGAAGCTCATTCATTTGCAAATTAAAAAACCTTCCTTAAACCTGTGTGGAAAACTTTTTTATCTTCTTTCTGTACCTATTTGGGCATTTGAGAAGTAGGAACTCTGCCTTACTTGTGCTTAAAAGATTTCTTGTGCTGTTTTTCCCTTTCTTCCAGTCTTTTGAGACTGTTTCATAAGATCTTTTGTGGGACAAGATGTTGCAGATAAATATTCTCCAAGGTGTCTATACCTGGGCAATTTCCTGGTGCTAATTGGACCCGTGCGCCTTCTTGCTGCTGTTGTGGAGCACACACATACTGCAGCCCTTGTGAAGTCAAGCTGCAGTGCTCACAGGATTAATCACATCTAACATTTACCAGTCCAGGAAAGAAATTATTGCAACAAATGCCTGTTAATATGCAAATGAGGCCTCTCTTGCTTCAAGCATCATCCTGTAATTACTCAGCTGTTTCTCTAGTATGATTTATTGCATCAGCAATTTATGAAGATGGAATGGCATAATTTAATTTACTTGTGTAGCTTCATTAATGGTTAAGGGGTAGAAATATGCATTGTGTCACTACTCACAAATAGTATTTGTTAGCACTAGAAGTTGATATGGGTCATTTAATTTGTCTATTCAAATTAACTTACACTGTCTTCTGAGATCAACAGCTTCTCAACAAGCTTGTCTCTCAAATGCTTCCTGCAGCATTTCTGCTCATGGCTTGAGCATCTAAGCTTAAAGACAAGTTCTGAGAAAACAGCAACAGCTGGTGCTAAACAAAAATTAAATACATTAATTGAGTAATACCAATATTTGGTAAGTAGTGAGGATCTGACTGCGTTCCTTGTTATTTGTCACTGCTGAACACAAAGTTAAATGAAAACTGTATGTATTTTAGAGGTTGAAACAACATATGTAACCATCAAAATAAATGTGTGCTGTAATTTCATTCATGACTAATAATATGTTAGGAATCTGAGTGCTGAAGACAATAATTGATAAAGTTAATCACTAAAGGAGGCATAATATATACAAGTTTAAGACTTTTCTTTCAGTTGCTTTGCACTGCTGAATATCTCAGCTATATAGGAATGGTGGGGAATTCAAATTAAACCAAAAAGTCATGTTCTAGAAACATTTATGTTTTATACCACAGATATTGTATTTTCATGAGATTATTCTGTGTTTGAATCACACTGCAGTGTTCTCATTTCTGCTCCAGATCTCAGCAAAAATTTTTTTCTATAGTTTCTCTGTTTACCACTTTCTTCAATTTCTTTTAAGATAATTTTGGCAACACTGTCTCACCACTTTCTTCAATTTCTTTTAAGATAATTTTGGCAACACTGTCTTGGTTTTTTTGTGGTGAGGGTTTGGCAAATATGTCTGTAAATCAAACTCTTCAGGCAAAGTGAAGAATAGCCTCAGAGTATTCTCTTGTGGTATTGAAAACCCCTTTGTGCAGGAAAGTCAGATCTTCTAGAGGTAATAGATGAGTGTGTTGTGCTTTTCTGCCCAATATTTTTGGATCAAAAGCCTTCAAGTTTGTCTGAAAGTGACAGGGCACAGCAAGCAGAAGCAAATTCCTGGAACTTAAAGGAATCTTTCATTGTCAAACCTACATATACAGGATTAAGTTCTGCAAAAAAAATTCTTCATGATTTTCCCCATCAATTACTTCTTCCTTCCAAGAACTGGGCCTTTGATTTACATAATATCAGATATAGCTTTGAAGGTTATTCAACAGAAGAAAGGAAAGGGTGGAATCAGGCCTTAATTTAATTATAAACATTTAAAATATATTTTAAGAAGGTATAAAGAAAAGTAAGCATGGTAATTACTCCCTGTTCTTGCTAAAGACACTATGGAGTTTTAAAAAGATACTTGAAATCCAGAAAATGAAGTAACAACAAACATTTCAGATCTCACATCAGGGGAATGATTATTCTTTCCTTTCTGGTAAAGTCTTTAAAACTTTGTACTAGCAGTAGAAACAGTCATTATAACATATGACAAAGAACTCTTTCTTTCAAAAAGAAAGAAAGATATCTTATTAAGTCACCAGCTGAATTTAGTACCAAGTTTTAGAGTGTGGGAATAATGACAGCCAACTGCTCAGCCATGTGCAGAGGGTTCTATCCTCATGAGAAAGGTCAGGGGATGCCAGTTAATAATACACATCTGAAGCAATGATCCTCACAGGACCATCAAAACTGCAATGGTCTGTCTATGGACAATTGTGTTTTGTCTTTTAAACCAAGCACTGGCACTCAGGTTTGTATCATCACAAAAGAATAATACGAGATGGCATCAGAAAGAAAGATCTTCTGTTTTGCTTCTTTTAATTACTGTCCAAGGAGAAAATGGCCTTTACTGATGTCTTAAACAATAATTGTTCTGGTTTTCATAAAGGGTGACAGTGAAAAATGAAGGACAAGGAATTTGCTCAGAATTTTTTCCCCTTAGAAAGACTTTTTTCCTTGATTGGACTGAATGTGGAGCTTTAACACCCACAACTATACGTATCTCTTAATTACATCATGCTTTGTAGTAGCACTACAATATTTTTATTGTCAGCACTGAGGAAGGTGGGAAGTAGAAGAGGAATAGAGATGTGCTAGGGAAGCCGGGCAATTGTCTAATGGGCCGTAGAGTCTCAGGGATATATGAAGGGTTGATTTGAGACTGAACCTGAGATACAAAATCCCCCAATATGTTCTTAAAAACCTACACTCCCCTCTTTTCTTTATTCCTCCTTCCCATCACTCATCTGAGCATTTTCTTCTGTCCATTCCTGATGACTAGGACAGATCTCAGATATCAAGGAGTGCAGATCCCTAGCAGGCTTCTTGGTCCCATACATCTCACCACATTCTCTACTTGTTGCACATGTGACACTTTACCAAATACAGTGCCAGCAAGAGTGAAAGGTCAGGCCCACCTGAGCCTTTGTACTATTCAGTTAAGAAACAATGGTTCAGTTAAGAAACAATGCTGCTTGAAAATATACCAGACTAGATCCTAAAAGTAGCTAAAAAAAAGAGCTCATGTTGCTATGCATAGTGTCACCATCTAATAATTTTGTCATCCTGAAGTACAGTGGACGATTCAAATTGTGATATTCCTAGAATTTTTACAATGCCATTGTCTATTATTATGCTGTTCCTATCTTTGGTACTGGCTTGCCTGGGGGAAATTACACAATCTTTATGCTTCATTTTCCTCCATCAGGAAGCTAATATAATTGTAGAATTACATTACGTTACAGTGCTATGGGGACATAATATGTCAAATCTTGAAGCAGAACACCTGCCTCCGAGCAGAACAGTGCTGCATATCATAATCTCTTTCTCATAGTGTTTACCGCCTCAGACATATTGCCCCTCCCACATAGCTTCTCTGCTACGGGACATACAAAGCTAGCTTGGATGACTCTTTTCCTACAGTCATCAGACTTCCGACAGTTTTCATGGAATTGCAGAATATTCTGAGTTGGAAGGGACCCACAAGTATCATGGACTACAGCTCTAAAGCGAATGGCTCATACAGCCTGTGACCGTGAATGCCAATGTTAGAGCCAACCTTTAACTGGCTGAGCTAATTTTGATTCCCAAGCAGATCGAATTGAGTGTTCTTTTGTGCAGAGGAGATAGTTGGGCACTAAGAGTTACAAGACTATGCTCATGAACAACAGAAGGCATCCAGATCTGCAATTCTCTCCAGGTCAGTGTACTCACAAAAAACTACAGAAAACCCACAGCAGTGTTATGTTACAATCAAAAGAGGGATTTGTTGAAGATAAACAGATAACAACTAACCTATGACCAATGGATATTGATATCCATTGCTGACATTATAATATCCAGATCAATAGAGTTTCTGCTTGCATTGCACCTCCCTCCCCTTTAAACCCCCATCTCAGCTTTTTCACAAATTGAATTACTGCTAGCCCAAATGTGCTACCTTTAGCTACACAGAAAGATAGTGGATTCATTTCATCACCTTCACAATATGAGTGAGATGTTAAATGTCTTTAAGCTGCCTCATCAGAATGCCAACAGCACAACGCTGGACAATTTTACCATAATGGCTCTAAATGTCCTATATGTAAAACTGAGGTGTCCTTGCCTTCCAGTCTTCTATAAAATATAGCAGAGGTACCACAGGTATGAGGGCAGCTATCTCTTTAGGAAAACAGTGGTAAAAGAATTTGTCTTCTACCATAATACCTGTGGGTTTCTCATCCTTATGAAATCATCCAGACGGGTCTTCAGCTATCCTAAAGAATTTGGCTGTAACTTGGGACTACTTCAAATACACAAAAATCTGCTTGTTGACAGCTGAAAACTTTACTTAGAAGACTTGTATTGGGTTTGCATGGCCAGGTTTTGGTAGCAGGGGTGGCTAAAGAAGCAGCTTTTGTAAGAAGCTGCTTGAAGTTTATTACATGTCCAGCAGGGCCAATGTCCAAGGCAGCTCCAAGATGGACATGCCACTGGCCAGCACTGGGCCAATCAGAAATGGTGGCAACACCTCTGTGATAACATATTTAAGAAGGAAATAAAAAGGTTATTATGCAGATGAAATTCTGGTCAGAGCAGGGTGAGAATATATGAGAAGAATAAGTCTGCTGATACCAAGGTCAGAGGAGGTATTCCAAGCGACAGAGCTGAGCCTCCCCTGCAGCCTGTGGTGGAGAGAGACACGGAGAGACAGCTGTGCCCTTGCAGCCCATGGAGGAGCACAGGGATGCAGACATCCACCTGTCTGTGGAGGGGATCCACACTGGAGCAGGTGGATGCCTGAGAAGAGGCTCTGAACCCATGGGAAACCCATGCTGGAGAGCCTCCTGTCAGGAACCTGTGGACCTGTGAGGAGAGGAGCCTATGCTGGAGCAGGTTTCCTGGTAAGGCTAGTGACCCCATGGGGGACCCACATTAGAGCAGGCTGTGCCTGAAGAACTACACTCTGTGTAAGAGTGACCCACAGTCCAGCAGTCTGTGGGGGACTGTTGCCTGTGGAATGGACTCACATTGGAGAAGTTCACAGAATTCACAGAATTCACAGAATGACTAGGTTCGAAGAGACCTTAAAGACATTGGGTCCAACCCATGCCCTAACACCTCAACTAAACCATGGCATCGAGTGCCATATCCAGTCTTTTTTTTAACACATTCAGGGATGGTGATTCCACCACCTTCCCAGGCAGACCATTCCAGAACTTTATCACTCTTTCTGTGAAAAACTTTTTCCTAATATCCAACCTATATTTCCCTTGATGCAGCTTGAGACTGTGTCCTCTGGTTCTGTCAGTTGCTGCCTGGTGAAAGAGACTGACTACAACCACCTTTCAGGAAGTTGTAGAGAGTGATAAGGTCATGGAGGACTGCCTCTTTTGGGAGGGACCTCATGCTGGAGCAAGGGAAGGACTCCTCTTCCTGAGCAGTGGGAGAAACAATGGGTGATGAAATGATCAGAACCCTCACTCCCTGTCTCCCTTTGCTGCTGGCGGGGGGAGGGTGGAGCTGGGAGGGAGGGAGAAGTGGGGAGAGGTGTTTTTATGGTCTGTTTTTACTCCTCATTTTCCTGCTCTGATTTTGTCAGTAATAAATTCAACTAACATCCCCAGTTCAAGTCTGTTTTGACTATTATGGTATTTGGTGAATGATACCTCCCAGTTCTTATCTCAACCCATGAACCCTTCCCATTTTTCTTCCCACTGTCGAGTTGTGGACAGAAGTGATAGAGAGGCTTTCGTGGGTGCCTGGTGTCCAGCCAGCATATACCCACTACATGCATGGACCCAACTCTGATTTTGGTCACAGACAGTAAAAATCTGAAGACATGTCACTGGCGTTACTCCAAGGATATTGCCTCATACTTCCTTGCAACTAAGTGTTTTGGTTTTGTGTTCTGTTCACTCAGATATCTCATTTCCTATTATTCTGCTATCAGTAGGCAGGAAGAATTAATGAAGTAAAAGAATACCTGTGAATTCATAATTCCTGAGGGAAACACTTTTAGTTTTATTTTAGATATTATTCAGATCTGCCATGAGATCAATGTCCTATACAGATGGACTGTGCTAGTATGATACTGAGCATATCTTGAAAAATCTCTGGTAAAGAGAGCTCTTAAATCCTCCAAATTAGACTCAGATATGTAGCCTGCCACAAATGGCAAATTAAGAAAAAAAGAGTAATACAACTTCCAACTAATGAGAGCCCTAGAGTAGTGAGTACAGCCAATTTAAACCAAGGGGTCAATGGCAGTCACATCTTTAATAATTCTAGAGACATTTAATACAGCACAGGGATAGAAAACATCTTCAGGAACTTGTCTTTTACCAAAAACTAAAAACCCAACATAACCCCCGGAAACAGTGAAAGCCAAAGAAAAAGCCTACTTTTCCCAGTAACAAGGAGAAGTAATGAGAACCCATTCCACTTCTAAAACTAATATAATGGGGAAATTTGACAACTTCACTTCAGAAACAGGGAATTACAGAAAATTGTGCGACATTACATGATCACACATGAACCATGGCCAAAATTATAATCTAGAACAAAAAAATAGAGAAGAATTTTCTTCTTAAACAGTCTCAGAAATGATTCCATGTCTTTCCAAGGTCATCTTTGAGGAATGAAAGCAGAACGCAGAAAAGAAAAAGCAGAACCTGGAAATCTTGCACATGCCCCACACTTTGTACATCCCTTGCAGTTATGTGGAGTACCTGGAAGATGCTACCACTGAATCAGCATCTTGCAACTCTACTAGGCTGAATACTAAACTGTGCAATAGAGGATCAAGTTCTCAGATGATCCTCCTCCCAGGAGGATCTCTTGCCAGATCCAGAATTATTAGTGCATTATTAGTTACTATATAAGTAGTAATCACAAGATACCAAATACATAAGTAAAGGAAACTGAAACTGAAACTGTTGATGGATACTTTCCCATTCTCTTTTTATCTCATTATCATACTTCAAACTGAATAAATTTTTGATTGCTGTGATATAAATAAAACATAGCTTTATGCCAGAGATAATTCTAGTGCTGACTTCAAGTTTCTCCATTCAGAGTTCTAGTATTATCTCTGAAAGATAACAGAGAATTGTAGAAGTTTAAATTTTAAACTTTTGTTTCACTTGAACATAAGTTGCAAAACAAACAGCAGCATTAAAGAAAAAAATTTCCGTGTGTCTCCTTAAACATCCAAGTACTCCCTTTTGCTGACTTCAAATCTTGGTTGTTTGTAATCAAGCAGCAAAAGTTAAGTGCCTTCAGATTTTTTGTTAAGTTTTGACAGCCTGCTATCTCCAGGTGAACATATTTAACAAAAACGAAACCCTGAATTATTATCCATCCATTGAGATCAAATAGTTTACGTAAAATTAATATAATATATAATGATTACAATATAATTAATATATGGCCCTATTTTGTGCAGGCTTTTTTTCCCCTGGTTTATTATTCTGTCTAAAGTTGGTTCTTAAATCAGCTCTGTTTAATTTGTTTCCTGTCTTCATTAGCTGTCTAGAATTTTACAGTGTGTGAAATTGTTCTGGAGTTATAAATTTAAGTTACATATTTGCTTGAGACAAAATTGCCCTTCCACTTTCTGGAGGAAAGAAATATAAGTTTCTAGTTCAGCTAACCTGAGATTTTTTTTACTGTTGTTAATCAAACTGAGTGCATGGTTTCCTACAGAGTTAAACTGAGTCAGTCTACCTGAGCTTTGCCCTCACAAAAAAGCCTCTCTATTTATGTGAATCACAGAAGCAGTGACGTAAAGAACTTTTCTTTGTCATTCTAGACAGTTTTCAGAATATCCTGTTGTGAGCTCAAAATGGGCTGTTTAAAATAAAATCACAATTTAGTCTCGATTATACCACTGTTATAAAATGGTCAAAGTATTATACACTTACTAAAAAATGACATAATTTTCGTTCTCTGCCAAATGTTCCATGATTAAGGCGAACATTTAAAACTAGTTGTTGTCTGAAGATTAATTTGTGAAAGAACAAGAAATTTATTTTTCAAATAAAAATATTTCAGTTAGGACAATGTTAGAAATCTATCCCTTCCCAATTAAATTTTTAAAATCATTGCTCTGTACTAAACTACTGTAATCCAAGAATCAAGAGGATTTAACCTTCAAGAAAGTAACTTACATGTTTTTACATTCTTGACTCACAACTTTAAGCAGCAGAAAGTAAAGTTTGTTGGTGTTTGCTACCGCTCTCGAGGACACTTCAGGAACATTCCTTCTGCTAATGCACACTTTCTGCAATTTTTACTTAAACAGATGAGGATATTCAGAATATTAAGTACATCTCCAGTTACATAATATTGTAGATATGAGTTACTCATATTTGACCCAAGGCCAATATTCATATTTTATGTTTGACAGGAAGAGAATTGTTAGCGGAGGGGGTGAATCAAGCATACTTTCTTTCTCTAAATCCAGTAGGAAAAAGAGTGGTATGGTTCTTTTGTTATTGTGGCCATGGTCCTTTTAAAGCTTACCCCAAAAACTGTTAAAATTGAAGTTAATCCATGTTGTCTTGGTGTTTGAAGCACCAAAGCACCATATTTGCATTTTTTCACAATAACCACATTATTTATCATATTCACTTCTGTATGCTTATTTCAAGTGCACTCAATCATCTGCCTTTGAAGGTTATCTGTAGATTTCCTAGAAGATCCGTCCATTACCCACTTCCCTTAATTTAGTAAAGTAATTGTTACCCATCAGTGTAGGATTCTGATAGAGTTAGAGATAAAAGCAAAATTGAAAATTATGTTCCCATAACACAGAAAAAATCCTTTGAGATCAAGACCTCCCTTTGACAGATACGGTTACTGCTCGTCACAGCCTACACAGTGATATTACCTGAAAACATCGTATATATAGACAGGATAAAAAAATGACACAAGACAAAATCACCATGCTTGCTCCTCTTCTTTCCCTGCAACCAAGCATCTCTTCCCCTCTGCAACCCAAAAGTAGGCCTGATTCCTCAGAGGATATCCCTTCCTTGCCAGGGCTGTGTGAGGAACTTGCAGAGGGCAGTGGGCTGTGATCACCTCAACATGTAAAATCTAAAAAATTTTTCGGGTTTACCCAGAATGAGCCTAGGGATCACAGCTACCATCCTTTCCTAGGCAGGAAGGAAAAGGGAAAGGGAGGTTCATACCTGCCTGGAGCTTGCTCCAGCAAAAGTGGGGGGGTTGCTACTTCAGACATCAGCCCTGTAAGCCCAAATGTGACAATATGGGCTGACAGTGTCCCTTCTTTGTCTCTTGCTTTCTCTTCCTTGCATACATTATGTGTGCTTGCAAATAAGATCCTAAGAGCTGACAGTCTGGCATTTACAATGATCACTGAGGGAGCTTATTCATTCCTGTGCATGTCACACACCCTTATAATGGGTCACAAAAATACCACCTTTTTATTTTATTAAACTTTAGGCAGAGTCTAGCCCTGTTCCTCAAAGAGTAAAATATTAATTAAATGAGACTTTTTACTTGATGTGTCATCATTGCTGATAAGGAAAAATTAAAAATAATCATTAAAGTTAAAAGTGTATTTAATTTTTAAGTATTTCAAGTATTTTTGAATTTTTTTTATATTCAAGTATTTTGTATTTTAAAAGTGCATTTCCTTGCTTAAATCTGTTATGAACATTTAACCCTACTGATGCAAATTGACATCTGACTGTTTTATCCTTATTTCTGCAATAAATGATAAAATGTATTTAAAATATAATTTTATTTAATGAGTTGGGTTTGCTCAGATGTTTTAAATAGTAATCTATGTTAAGCATACTGAGAAAATACAGACCATATACTTGAAGGACAAAACCGAATTGATGTTTTTTGCTGGCAACTTTACAGAAGGAGAGAAACTCAAGCCCCTTTCATTTTTATGTACAGGTTTTCATATTTACTATGCAAAGAGTGCAAGCATGTCGGCAGATAAAGGTGTTCTCAGAAAGGAATTTTCATTAAAACCATAATGGGAAATTATTGACATTTGTAACCGAAAGCCATTCTCTGCTGACATTTCCACTGTAACTGTGATCTGCTCTGATCTTTTCCTCCAGTGTTGTTCTCCTTGTTGTGCTAATATTGAGTGTCAGAGGGGAACTGGTGTGGCTTTGGCTATGTAAAAAGAGGGCACCAGAACTTACATAATGTTCTTCTCTCTCCCCCACAATGTACCATGAAGAATGTACGATGTGTGAGAAACAAAGAGCCTGAAGCATCCTTTATGTAAAATTAATGGAAAGAAAGATGCAGTAAAGAAAAAAACCCTGCCATTATCTCCTAGTAAAAAGATGTAGATATTAACAATTTAGAGCAAGTGATTTCACCAAGAACTTCATGATTATCGTGTTCTTAATAAATCATCCTTTCATCTCCCTGTACGATATGGCACGATATTGCAGCAAATTAAAAGAAATATGAATGCAGATAAAAACCACAACACGAGTGAAGGGCGAGTTTCTTGAGGTTTCCACATCAAGGTGTTTGTGAATTACAGCACAGGCATGCATTTGTATAAAGCCCACAAGTCCTCCTTCAGTGCTCATTCCTGATCTCTCACACATTGCTTTTCTCCCTACTAAGTTATTTCATGTCCAGTCTGGGTTAGCCTCTGTTTTTTATGCAGTCACACACAGAGATGGGGGCACTGCTGTCTGATTTGGGTCAGAGAAGGCTGAGCTGGACACACACCAAGCTGAGCTGGTAGTTTCATTATTCTGTTTCTATTCCTCCTATAAATCCTATGGTCTTGTTTTTCACCACAGACATGGTTCTTATCCTGTGTGTTTCTTCCTATGATCATCTGTGTTGCTGAAAACTGGGATCAGAGGTGAATTGAGGAAGCTGGGGCCTGACAAACTGCTGTAAATCTCAGCTGTACAAGTATGGTTCAAATGGCATGAGGCTGGACACCCTTTCTGCAACTAGCATCCTTCCCAGATTCAATTACACCTTCTGCATCAATCTCCTGATCACTCCTTCTGCTTCACTCTTCCTTCACAAGCTCATTCAACTTCAGCAGCCACAGTGTTTGCTTCTGGTGAAAGTTTAAAACCTCTTTTCTCTGAATCCCAGGTCATGATTCTGCCCCTTTCAGCTTTCATTCCTGTATTCATGTAGTGATTACACATATAGTCATGACATTTATATATCTAGCATAAACCCTGGTAGTTATTGAGGTTTTCTCCTCCTAGAGAAAATTATTTTAAATTTTTTTAAATATTCCAAGTCAAGCACCACAGGAACCACAGGCATCCAGTGAAAGCTTTGCAGGATTGGAAGTGTTTTGCCTGAACAGTGCTGGGATACTTTGGTTTTATGGGTGGTAATTGCTAAAATAGTAGTGTTGGCTGGCAGTGACTGAGATATGAATCTATAGTAAATGAAATATGTGATTTTAATTTTAAGCATAACTTGCTGTTATCTTGCTATTAAATCTCATCTGTTTTATGAATAACTTGTGAATGCAAACAAAAATGATAGTACGGAAGCATCATTTCTGTACACATAACAGCCAAGAAAATCAAAGTATTTTACAAAATTACTGACAAAGTATGTAAAATTTCCAACCTCCCTGCAGTGTATAGGTGGTGAAAATGATCTCCAAAATAAGTCAGAAAATTCTACATAAAGTTTACGTATTGTAGGCAGACAAGTCATGGACCAAATTCACATATTTTTCCTCAGCTATTCAGGTGAGGAATTTGCTGCCTGCTCTGTAAGGAAGAAAGGAAGACATCTGAATAGGACAGTAGAACACATAAAGCTCTCCCTTTACAAAAGATCATTGCTTCTTACACAGATACTCATTAAGTCATTAAGTGGATTCCCTTTTTCAGCAGGTTTGGGTTTTTTTTGCAAGGAGTTAGCATTCTGACGTTTTGAAATACACTGACAAGATAATTGTAAATCCTAAGCCTGAAAGAGAATACTGAATGTGAGCCCAGCATTAAATCACTGTATATCCTAGGCTGCTAACAAGCTCTATAGCATCATGACAAGTATAGATGAAACATGCAACATCTAATTCATTGCTTCAGTACTTACAATAAATATGCCTGTAATTTTAAACTGTTTGTAGCTAACACATAATGTGACAAATAATGCTATAAACTTTTATCTCCTGGGAGGATACAGATTTCAGACAAAGTTCACAAAGAAAATCCATGTATTAAAACATATTTTGCAGAAAATACACTAATCACATAACAGAAGAGAAAAGAAAAAAAGGTGTCCTAGTATTTGGTGGTGTTATTTCTGAATACCTGGATATTTTCAAAGAACCCAACATGGGCTTTCATGTCTGTTTAGGGCCTCAGTGAAGTTAGTGGGGTTGCTCATGTACCCTTAAGGCCCATGCAAAATCCCAGAGCTATGCAAATTGCAGAATTCATGTTTATGGATTAGTCTCTGGGAGAGACTGAAATTCTATGCTTAATGGCTTAAACATTGTTAAAATCACCGAATGACTTCTGTCCACTGTAGCAAACTGTGCAAAGAAGCAACTGCTCATCAGTGACCACCAAAGCCCATCCCTCCCTGAGTATGCTTCCTGAGAGGAGCTGGGCTGTGAGTTAAGCCACCTGATGGGAACTTGAGATGCAATAAAATAAAGGCAGCACTATTGTCCAAATGTCTCAGGTCTAAGGAGAAGCAAGCAAGCCTGGGGGCATAGAATGTATCCACAAAGGAAACCATTCTCAGATGTGTTGAAAATTAGCTCTAGCTGGAGGGAGGCATAGCCCACAGACCCATTTGCTGAGGCCAGGTTTGAACTCGCAGAAGGAGATGAGTGTTTGAGTGAGTAATGGCAAACCTCTGCCCTGAGGAGTGGACTGTCACCACCTGGAGGCTACAAGCCAGGAATTGAGGTTGATGGAGGCAAATTCTGCAGGGTAGGCTGGTGCTTCTTATCACAGTAATTGTCCTTCCTTACACAACTCAGGTGTAAAACTCCCTCTCTTTGCCCCTCAGGAAGGTTGGATGGGGTATAACTGGCTCAACTGTGCTGACATCAGAAGTAGCTGTCTTGTCTTAGAAGTTGTCCAAAACCATCAAATACCCCCAGACTCATTTCTGAGGCCTTCCACCAAAGGACTGAATGACACATACACACAACTTATCAGGAAGTTCCCACCTGAGCCTTAGCACATTTTATCCCATCTGACTTGTGTTTTGTGGGCTTTTTCCCCCACCCCAGACAGATAAAGATGGCAATCATCACTTCAACCCATGGACACCAAGCTGCAACAATCAAACCTCATGTAGATCCATGGGTGGTGATCCATGTATCATTCTATTCTTATCCTTTCTTTTTCTTTCTTTCTTTTTCTTATACATTTTCTTAAGTAATACTTTTATGCTTTCGTATCTCCATATTAATATATATAATAACAACAAAATGGCTGCATACCTGCTTTGCATTGCAACCAAATTGTTCTGAAATGAACCCTACATATGCATATTCACAAACACCCATCATTCAGCATCGTCTCACTCTAATCTGCCCCAAGGGATCTATTAACAAGAACCTGGGTTGCTCTTGCCTTCATGGGGGTGGGTCGTAACAGTCTTCACTTTCACGTATTACTGACACTGTTATGTTTTATAGGTAGACATGAAACATCAGTTTGTGTGCCACTAGGTGTCCTTTCATAGATGAGTAAGCTTATCTGCATGCATAGTAAAATGACACGCAGGAAAAAAAAACCAAGAAATTAAATGTCATGAATAATTGCATTTTAGTTTATTCATTTTAACTTAGAGCTAGTGTACAGAGATATGCAGATGTTTTCTGCTATTATCTGGCTTTTGGAATGGAAAAAATTCTCTTTTATAACTTTCTGGTATTCCTTACTTTATGTGTTTGAAATTATCCCAGTAATTAAATGAAATTGATTAAATAAAACAATGCAGTTAAGGGAAAGGAGATGCAATAGAGTGAGGTCTCCTTAAGGGAACACAGTGAGGGAGGATTCATTGATGGCTTTTTTTTTTTTTTTTTTTTTTTTTTTTTTTTTTTTTTTGCCTGGCTTTATTCAAGCTGACAGGAGACCCTGGGATCAAAAGCAATACTAAATATTAATGAATGCAGAAGCCTCAGAAAAGAAGGTGAGAGAAACTGATTGTCAGAAGCTGAAGACAGAAATTAATTCAGAGGAGAGCTGAAGACATGAACACAACAGGAGACTAGCTTTTTTTCAAGCCCAGAAAGAAAATGAAACAGGGGTGATGGAAATGGACCAGAACTTACAAATAGGAGCAAAAAATAAGACAATTGTGAATATATACCCTTTTTTATCATTTTTCTATGTGTACAATGTATTTTTTAATGAATAAAAATTATAGGAAGACATTGACAATGTTGTGAATAAACACATGTGAGTGAATAAGGCAAAACTTCATTTTGAAAAAGCCAGAGAGATGCAGGTAATAGAGACTCTAATCATGGTTTGTCCTGTAATCTGAATAAGGAAACTGGAGGTGAAGCTGAAGCAAGTACATTTAGCCAAAAAGGAAAAGTCTAAAAGAGAAAGATATGTTTATAAAAGCCAAAATAAAAATAAAAATAAAAACTTCAGCAGAAAGAAAGCAGCCAGAATTGAAGAATTTGGCTTCCCAAAAGTTTCAGGAACTACTATAAGGGCAAACTAAAATAAGGAAAAGAAATTGGTTGGTAAGTAAATCTAGCAGATGAAAATAGCAATCAGTTGTAGGTGTCCCTGCTTGAGCAGGAGGATTGGCTTGGATGACCTCCAGAGAACCCTTTCAACCTCAATCATTCTGAATTTCTGTGATATGGTCAGCATAATCCTTACTGTAGGGAGGTAAACTTCCATTCTCAAAACCCTTCCACATTTGGAAACATAAGAAGAAATCTGAACAGCACAGTGGCTCACAAGAGCAGAGGTTGCTGGGGAAAGTAAGTTGTTTCCAAGGCCAGTAGCAGGAATGACAGCCTTTTACTGTGCAACACCTCCACAAAGATTTCACAATCAGTTTTAGTGTCTTTGCTGGGGTAGACATAGCAGTACACCCTAAAACCTTTCACACACGTCTGTGGATATAAAGAGGTATTTAACATGCAGCAGCTGAAATTTTCTAACCTTACGGTGTTTTGAAATGTGTTTGTCATAAAAAAGAATCAGGGCCAGTTACCTTCAAAACCAGGTTATTTTTGCAGGACCAAGAGCAGTATTCTGACAGTGGCACTGGAAACATGGAATGCCAGGTGCACTCCCAGGTGTGACTGCATCCACTGGCAGTTGTAGCTATGTGCTTTATTTCACTTTTTGGTTTGCAGAGGTTCACTTCAGGAATGACATCTCCAAAGTAAACACGATGCCCGGAATACAAGGCTTAGATGGCAGCTCAGCAGCCCACCAGCCCCCACCTTTTGTCCTGGTCTGTGCAGGGTACATCTGCTGCACACCCAATGAACAGCACATCATGCTGTTTTATGCATATCTGGAGGTCTGAGGTATCCCCAGCACACTGTTCTCTATTGTGTCACCTACACTGATGTTGGCCACACAGCTGGTGTGTGTTCATTCACACAGGAGACAGCTGGGGGCTGAATCACAAGTACCCTCCAGCCATGGATAGCTCAGTCCAGCAATTAAGCCAGGAGTTTATTTATGTGGTTCTGAGATCATCAGCCTTAATCTACCGTACCCAACGGTAATCACAGATCCCATGACAAATGTTGCCCAAGTTCAACTCTATAAACAAAGTTACAAATAAGGCTTCAATTCTCATTAACTTGTTTTTCTCAAAAAGGATTTCTTAATTTCTGATTCCCTCAGATAATACACACAAAATCTAACCAGATTTTGTGAATAGATGCATAATTTACAGCTAAATTATAGTTGAGGGAGTTAAGACTCATCTGACAAGAATGAATTTAGAGAAATGAAAATATAATTGTATCAAGTATACACAGTCACAAAGCCTCTTCCAGTTACCTATATGAGTCAGATGTTGACACAGATTATATTTTCATTCATTACCATTACACCTTCTTTCTGTCTTGAACCCATTTGTCTGGTTCCTAAGCAACCACAAAAAGGCTCCTCTTTAGAGAGAACCTATAGTCATGACCTCAGAATGGGATTCCTTTATGTAAATCAGCAGTGGTCCTAGGAATTTCAAATGCTTGCCATAGAATCCCACAAGGAATGGAGTACCGTACATTAAAAGCATAAACCAGAGACACCAACATTCAGAAGGAAACTAAATCCTGACCCCTTTCCTAAATTATGCAGCTGAAATAATTGGGTAAGTTGCTATCTCATGTACTTAACTTTGTGATCTTCCAGACTAAAAATGTCAACTCATTTCTTTGTCATTTACTTACTAGATGTGATCAGCAAGTGACTGTTCAATTGAAGGCTAGCTGTATAGAAAGATAATTATTTCAATGATTGTTGGGAAGGCAAATTACTCAAGATTATTAAAATCTTTACCCAAAGCTGTCAATGGCCTCCAGTTACGATTTGGAATAGTTACTTTCATCCCTCATGTCTCAGTTTGCTATCTAAAAGTAAAATACATTTTCCAGCCTCATAAGGATTTTATTAATAGCTGTCCTTAAAATCCTTGAAGTTTCCTATACAAAGAACAAGATGCATATGAAAACCTACAAATGAGAAATGTCAGCAATATGACAACACTTGGTCTTTTTCCTTTTTATTTAATGCACAGACCTCATGTTAAGAAAGACAGACTAATTTGGTCTTCTTTGTCTAACAATTAAAGGAAATTAATTTTCTTTTGAAATTTGGTAAATAAAGTACTATTGACCATGATGAAAGAAGGCCAAGCCTAGCCTTCACAGACTTTTTTCCTTCAAAAGTGTTCTATAGACTACATGCCAAAATCAGCATTAGCACCTGTAAGTGCTAACTTAAATCAGTAAGTGATTACTGATTGTAGGTTCTTCCTTCCTTCTGGAATCAGAAGAGTTGTCATAATTACACTTTGAAAGGGGAAAAACATCCTCTGTTTCCAAGCATATTACCAAAGCCTATACCTGATGTCTTCAGAAACAGCTCATGTCACTCAGGTCCTGCACCATGATTAGTTTATGTCCCTGTGCATTCCTGCTAAGTTTGAGTGACCATAGCGAATCTTTTAAGGTTTCAACAGTTTCACACAGAGAAAAACATTGCTAAGATTTTAACAAACCTACTGTACCAGACTCCTAGAATAACATTTGGTCTTAGCTACCAGCACTGTTCAGCAACATGTGCTGGTAGCTAAGACCAAATTCCATGTTTCCAAAAAATCATGGAACTTGCCATGACAAAGAAGGCATTCCAAATTTTGGAAAGAATGAACTTCTTATCAATATTATAAATGGCATTTCAGGAAAAAAAAAAACAAACAAAAAAAAAAAAAGCAAAACAAAAAAAAAGCAACAAAGCACATACCGGATTTCTATTTTCCCTTCTTTTCCTGGAATGAGATACTCCATGTGATTTTGGATTGAGTAGTGGTAGTAAATGTAATTTTATTTAATAATGTGTGTCACTGTAGCCCTTTAGAATAACAAAACAATAAGTAGAAAGTGTTTGTCATCTTTGTATTGCAATAAGGTTTCTTGATGCTTTACTGTCAGTCTGGTTTTCAGATAGGTGGTGGGTGCGTAATTGCTGAAATGTTACATTACATTATATTTTTATAACATTAGTTTAAAGAGAGATAGAAAGGCCCTTTAGTCTCTGAAGTTTCAATTTAAAGTACTTTTCCTCCTGTCTTGGTCCTCAATCTATGCATGGAATCATTTTATCTTTTTTTTTTTTTTTTTTCAGAGCCCTGGTTGTTTTGTTTTTTTAATACTAGCAATCATCATGGATAATATTTCACTTTACTAATGGGCCTTCCAGTTTGGGTTCTCATCCAAATTTCTCTTTCTCTTTTTCCCTGATTTGATATTTCCTTTATTAGTCAACTGAGGTTGATGTACCTGTGAATTGAAGTCTATACAGCTTTCTGTGGCTAGACAAATCAGCATATTTCCTTTTGTAACCCATCTTTTTTCACTGCAGCCAGGAGGTGTTTCTCTGTTGTTTAAGTAAGAAACAGCTTTCAGACATTTACTTTTATTTCAGGGTCATCTATGTCCACTTGTATTTTAATACTATATGTGGGGTAAGAGGATCTTGAATTCAAATGCATCACCATGTAAGAGACTTAAAAATCATGATTGTCTTAAACACTCTTAGGATCACCAAAGGAAGACCAGAGGAAGAGGATCAATGAGATGCCATCAGAATTCATGGAGTGGTGATATCTTTCTATTTAGTCTGTGTCTCTCACTCTTTTTCTCTCCTTTCCCTCTCTCTTTCCCATTTCTTTCTCTCTCTCTAACTGACATTAAACAAAATCTATACTATTGACTTCAGCATATGGTTTTGATTGTACCTTAATTCACGTAGAGGCATCTCACTAATAATTGTAATAACTGGATCTTAGCCCACTTGATTTTCTATGACACCCATCTTATTGACTTACATTTGTTTTGATAATGGGTTCTCGATTTCCTTGGTATTTTGCATTTCCTGAAACATCCAAATCTGTTTAGCAGTGGATCATCTGCTTTTGAGGTATCTGGCTACCACATTGGAGGAGTTAAAATTGATCCTATCACTTATGCTTCTTTTAGGCACTTGTTTTCATTCTTACTTTCCACATCCCTCACTGTCTAAGGAGACATGTGAATCAATCTATATGCAGTACCAAGCAAAAACAGCAAGATTACTTCATCAAGCCAAGCTATTTAAGAAATCTCTACACAACATTATATTATGCTCATACTGACATTTCCCACATATCCAAATGCAACAAAACAACCCTTTTTTTGAGACCGTGCTTGAATCACACTCATACCATGTCCAAAAATGAAAGCATTCCTAGGGATCCAGATCCCATGAGCTTATAGATGACATAGAACACTTCCCTTTGAACCTCAGGAACTAAAATACATATTCAAACCCCTTTATCCTTATATCCACATCCTGGCTTCAGCTGGGATAGAGCTAATTTTCTTTCAGGCAGCTGGAAGAGTGATGTATTCCAGATTTGGCATGACAGCAATGTTCATAATGTTTTAGTTATTGCTGACTAGTTCCTACGCTAAGTCAAGGACTTTTCAGCTTCTCTTGCTGACCCATCAGTGAGGAGGCTGGGGGTGCACAAAGAGTTGGGATGGGACAGAGATGAGACAGCGGACCCTAAGCAGCCAGAGGGATATTCCATATGGTGATTAGCTGCCTGACAGGTTAAATCATAGCAGGTCACCACCAAGTCTCGTTGTGCTATTTAATCTCTATACTTACTCTTACTTTATACCTGTCTCTTCTATGATTACTTAATTTTATTTATTTGTTTGACAAAAAAAAAGGTACCTTTTATTACATATTCACACCCCAAGAGATTTGACAGCTCTGGTATTATTTAATTTGTTTGTTATACTCCAGAAAATGTCACAATAGACTTCAAAATTACCTAGACTAAGACAGTAATAGAAAGATGGGAAATTTGAAATCCAGGTGCTGGATCATTTTAAATACTCAGCTCTCCTGAATCATGCTGCTGTCTTTATCTATGCAACTATTGTAAGCATAACCATGCACTATCACTATTTGGTTAGTTAGGATAAATTCAGCTTTCATACAGACAGCAAAGAAGGGACAGTCAAGATTTTTCTAAGGGAACAATTGCTGGGCAGTGATACTAGACCTAATGATGACCAGGCATGTCACCTTGCAATTAAAACAGAATATAAAGATGCAAATGAAATTATGCAATGCATGCTTACTGGAGGAAATCCCAGCACATTCAATTATCATGCAGCCTACCAAGTTAGCTAAAGTTCATGTTGGAGTTTCTAAGATTTTGCCCACTAGGACAGACATCCATGGCATGGTTGAACACCATTGCACTTCCCAGTTTTCACTGATTACTGAAAAATGTATGACACACGGCAAATTTTAGTGGGATTTTCCCTGGTTTTAGCAGGTGGTTATGTCTACATATAAAGCAGTGATCAAGGTCATACCTTGCTGATAAATACATATCATGATCCTAACCATGATATTCTGAGATACCTGTAAGGGCCTCTTAGCTGATGTGAAATGACTGTTCCAAATTAATTCAATGGCATTTCCCATATTGTCTATACCTCAAATAGAGGAGATGCACAGATATTTACTTCTAAAAATGCAACCCCAGAAAAAGTGCTCAAGATACATAATTTTGCAAATATAATTGTGATTTCATAACCTCTTAGCCACAGAGAAGTAGAAAACAAATTTTAAATTAAAATAATGCCTCTTCCAAATGGGGAAAAAGTAATATATATTATGTTCTTTATTATTTATTTACTAAAATTAAAATTTATGCTTTTGGAGGACTGGGGAGTAAAATCTTTATGGGAATGATTTTCTATTGGGAATATAGCAGTCAAGTTAAGATCACTTCATTTTTATGGAGTTTGAAACTAGATGAATTTTAGATTATAAATGTAGGGGTTTAACAGTGCCTACACCTGAGAAGGAAATTTAAAAACCTAATCAATCTCAGACTGTATTTTTCACTTACTAGTACAAAACCAGTCCTAGCTCCTCAGAAGTTCAGAGTTTGTTATAGCACACATATGATACCTTTTTCAACAATCTGGAGAGGAGAAACAATGTGACTTGGCTTATTTCACTACTTTCCTTTATTAGCAGTTTGTCTCCTCCTACACTGCCAACACAATGCATTTTCTCCCCTTGTTTCATTGCTTGTAACAAGTGGAAAATTTACTTTGTCCAAGCATGAACTAACTGACTACCATGTTTTACTTTTTACAAAGTGCAACGTCCTACAAAATTCCCATAACTATTCATGCAACCCAGCAAAACAATCCTTAAAGATATGCATTTCTTTTTAGTATTAAGATCACCCTTAATTGCTTTAGCCAGATTTAAAAAACCCAGGCTGGAAGAAACGAACAGATATTTTTTGTTTTGATTCTCTTCCCCAATAAACAAAAAGTATTAAAATCCATAAAAATTATTGATTTAAAATGTAGAAACACTCACCCTCCCAGCGTTCTCAAATTTCCTAGAAACAGCTGGATTTCTTCTCATTTAACTTGGAATTCCAACTGTGCAGCTTCACTGAATTTAGCAGATTTATGCTACCTGTCAGAGGAAAATTATTCAAGACCAGGTTTTTTTTATGTGTTCGTGATGCACACAAATAATACTAACAGTGCAAATTTGTAAATATAAATCTCACTTTCCAAAAATTTTTAGTACAAAAGAGAATGAGGAAAACATTGTCTCATGGATAGGAAAAAAACATTCAAAAGAGATCACAGAAAATTCTTGGATTTTCATTTTTCAAAGAAAAATCAGGGCAGATGTTTTCACAGAAATATTTTTCCTAGTATTTGCTATGCCAACAATCTCTGCTTTGAAATCTGACCACAATAATTTGCACTGAAGTTTGGAAAATGTTGCTGGCTTTCTGACTTAACTAGGAAAGAAAATTGAGTTCTCCATAGGCTTGGAGAAATGTATCTTTGTTATCATGATAAATCTTACTCATTTAAAATTACCAATATCTCCTTAGTAGTAGTAGCAGTAGTAATTTCTAGATGGCTTGTACAATCTGCAGAGATTTTGAGAGACATAACTGGAAGCTTAATGACTGACAGGAAATCAATGAGGGATAAGAACAAACAGAATTGGGCAAAGAAAATGAGTGTGTGCTGGGGGAGAGAGGGATTGCACTGTTGACAACTCCAGGAACAGGAATAGGACAATCATGACAAAAAAAAAAAGTCTCTGCTTGACCTTTTATATTATTTAGTGCATTTACAAAAGTTGTTAATTTTTGAGTAAAAATCTATTTTGTTGTTGTTGTTGTTATTGAGGCATTGCCAACCTCTGTCCCCAGCACACTTAAAAGCCAGAAAGCTTATGTGCCTTCTGTTTAAGATCTGATTATGTGATCTTAATAGTGTTTAAGGCAATTGTGATCTTTAAGTCTCCTACACCTTCAGAAGCCCAAACACATAATCACAACACAGTAAGTAACTCCAAAGGCCAGACCTGAGAAGGTCCAGAACAAGGCAAAGCTTGCATCAGATGGGATACATATTTTGCCTTCACCCTGAGAGCAATAAAAGTTGATCCCAGCCTGCATTTGCTGCACAAGGCTGATAAGTTAGTACATGTTCCTAAATGTTCAGCAAGATACTTGTGGCTTTCTAAGTGACTGCTGGATGAAATACCTTGATTTGTGCTGCACAAGACACCAGACTAGATGATCACAATGATTGCTTCTGGTCTTAAAATCTAAACATTATTTTAACAAAATAATTTAGATAAAAGTGAAATGAGGGAAAATCTTTCTGTCTGACTTAGCTTAATGACTCTATTGTCTTAACTACTTGAGGGAAATTAAGTAAATTGAGTGAAGTGGCAAAAACAAATCACTGATGCAACTTTTACAATATCTGTATAGAAAACAATGTATACTGTCAATTCTGCCACTGTTTGAAGGCATCAGTAGGAATGGATGCACATCTTGGTACACTCATTTGTTTTCTTCATAAAAGAATTTTAAATGAGAAAAGCAGAAAGATAGTTAAAAATATCATTGAAATCTCATTAAAATTTGAAAAAAGTGCTTAACACTGAACATTTTTGCTTGACTATTCTACAGTGCAAAAGATCAAATTCTGTATTGTGTATGTTATTTCAAGGAGGTGATATGGCAGTTGCCACGGCAACAAGACTTTTTAAAAAGCTAAAATAAAGGATGTTGCTGACATGACCCATTGTAACAATAACTTACAAGACCATGAGACTCAGGAAAATAAGATAACCTAGGGAAAAAAGAAAAAAAAAAGAAAAGGAAAAAAACCTTTTAAAGAATTTTCTTCTCCCTTTTCCATAAATACAAATAAGCAGATTTCGCAAATACCTTTCAGATTTGGAAGAAAATACATATGTCTGAAACTCTTATTTTAATGATAATAAGTAACCAAATACCATGACATGGTAATTTAGTTCAGGTGGGGATCCATCCTATATTCACAGCAGAGTGGATTTTTTTGTTTAGGAGCAAAGTTTGAGAGACGAGCAGAGCACTGCAAGGGGATATGGGTCTGCAAGAGTGTGTGTGCCTTGATAACAGGAGCCTGCCACGTGCTGCAAGACATGAGAGAGCTTTTGATGCATGGCGCTACAACAATGGCACCAAACTCTGCAGCTGAGCAGAGAGCACTCACCTTTGAGCATGAGGCCCTGGTGCACAGGAGCACAAAGATCCTTCCTCCATGCCCAGCCCCCAGCCTGAGGGCTGTGTTTGGTACTGGGGAAACAGGGATGCTGACCTCTGCTGCTGGTAGACGATTGATCTTATTTCCTGCTCTTTCTTCCGTAGCTGAACTTTTACCTGAAGGCATGTTCTGCCACTGCTCATGAAGAATTTACAACCTGTGAATAAGCAACCTGTAGCTGTTGCAAGAAAACTATAGTCAAAAAGGTACATCATGAAATACAGCAAAAAGCACAATCCAGTCATCAATAAAAAGTTAGGAAGTCCACATGTCTAAAGATCACCTATGATAACGAACAGCAGTTGCACGAAGCATTCATACTGATCCACAGAAATAACGTCTCATCAAAGTTCCATAAGCCTGTTATGGATGCACAGATTGGGTAACAGATTGGGACTGTCTGTACGATCAGACAGCAAACACGCTGACCCTCACCCCTCAGTCTCACCAGGGCAGCCTGCATCCCTTTGCTCTGACCCAGGCACCTTTCCTTTGCCGCAGGAAACAAGGTTTGTTAACAATCCCAAAAGTTTTGCTGCCTTGATGGGTCGGGTAAGTAGAGTTTTCTTCCAAGTTTCTTTCTCTTTGATTTGTTTCTATGAGGGCAATTCTTCACAATTAACATTTCAGACCACCTTTAACATATGATGGCAGTGGAGTTCTTAAATATGCATATATATTTATATGCAGATATGTACATATACACACACATATTTATATGCAAGTATGCAGCAAGAGAAATTTTTCATTCATTCATTCATTCATTCATTCATTCATTTTCATATTATAAGGAAGGGATCTGTGATCTGTCAAATAGAGGTTTCCCAAACACCCTTCCAATATTGTAAAATTTGATACATATTTTCTCTATTATTGTGACTGGATGGTAAAAAGAAAAATGGATGATCACCTTAATTTTAATGCTTTGTACTTTAATGATGAGAGGGTGTTTTTCCAAACACCAGACCAAATTAATAATTTTTTTTAAACACCAGACACTATTTATAATTTCTTGAATATTAAGCAATCCCTAGATAAGCCAGCTGCCCATTGCAAAAAATATATTTGACATATGTTTGACTGAGTTCATAGAATCATAGAATATTCTGAGTTGGAAGGAATTCACAAGGATCATCAAGTACAACTCCTGGCCCAGCACAGGCCAACCCCAACAATCACACCACGTGCCTGAAAGCATTTTCCAAACACTTCTTGAACTCTGGCATGCTGGTTCTGTGACCACTTCCCTGGGGAGCCTGTTCCAGTTATTAAAATTCTTGTGACTAAAACAATACAATTAAAGAAGAGGCAGTTTGTAGTTCATGTAAAAAGAAGAATCAAGGGCTTAGATATCTTGAAAAAAGTTGTGACATGCTAGGGTTTCCATACTATACATGTTAGGACATATTATGGTTTTCATACCATAAGTACAAAAAATATAAAACTGAATCTCGTATTCAGAAGGAGACTGGGATGCTGAGGCATTTCTCGTGAGAGCAAGGTTTTGAAGCAAGTGACCACAGCCAGGTGCTCAGCCACAGGACCTTTACAAATATCTCTCTTCCCCTTCTTCAAGTGCAAGGAGAGCCGTGATGGAGTCTGTGTTTCCTTTCCGCTGATGAAGTTAGTGCAGAATCTGCGTAAGGGCAAAGCTGAAGTTTAGTCTAAGCATCTTACTGGCACATTTGTTTTGAGTCTGCCCATTTGGGACTGAAAACAGAAATTGAGCCAGAAATAACCAGAACTCTTAGTAGAGAATATTCATAAGTCATAGTTCCTAAAAGCAATTACAGACTACTTCCAGCCTAGACTACACAGATGTTAGACTTTTAATGAAATTTTGCTGTAAATTCTTCTTTCCAGGTACCCAAACTATAAGTTCTTTTTTACACCTGTTATTTTTGCAAGCATTTTTATTTTTGTTGGAAGGGATCAAGAGGGTGAAATATTAAAACTTTATTTTACTGCTTTGGAGTCTCTAGAATTAAAAAAGAAAAAAGGAAACATTAAAACCCAAAAGCCTTTCAGAAACATATAAATTTCTCTAACTCAAATGAAACCCCCAAAAGAAGTAACAAAACAACAGCAAAAAAGTCAACAAAACTAGATTTTGCTGGATTTTAGTTTGAGAAAAAACTGTCTGAGATAAAAAGGTTACATGAGGTTACTTTATGTTCTTTGATATTGTTTTATTCGTAATATCACCTTATCTTTTGTCACTGAGGTCAACTGACTTATTGTATGGCAAACATAATGGGATGCAAAATGTAGGTCTCTGATTTGAAATACAGACATACCTGGTTTCAGCTATCATCCTTTCCTGGTTAACATGTGAAGAAATCCTGTATACTCAGGAGAGCAGGTTAGTTATTGCCATAACTAAATACTTTAAATACTTTGCTGAAAATAAAAAGAAATGTTGATATTCATTGAATTATTAAATCACTCTGAATTAATAAATGCTACTAAAGGAATGACACAAATAGTGAGAAAACACAAGGGACTCTGTTGACAGTAATCTGTGGTAGAAGGTAATGCCAGTTAGGGAATAAAAATCTTTTTTTCTATATTAATTGTTTCTGTTAGAATGATAGAAAATGGAAATGAAATACTTAAGTTGTCTGTTCTGATTAAGATCTTACAGAGAACTGTGGCAAAAACTGATCATGCAGTTCTGTAGATGAAAAAAATATTAAACTGGTTTTCTTATTTAAATTTACCCCAAATATAATTTCCATATTTGTTTTAAATTTTATTTGTAGATATTTCTGAATTTAAAAAATTCTAATAATTAGTCTCTGTAAATACTTTCCAGGAAAAAAAAAAGCCCAAAACAATGAAAACCACTTTTTGTTATAACATTATTTTGAAAAAATACTATTTTAGAATTTTAATAATTTCACATTCTATATGCCAGTTCATTTTATCTCATTCATAATGCAAGTTTGGTGCACACTGGCATGTTGGCTTAGTGTCTTCAATGTGCTTTTGTGGAAACAAATTATAAAGTCAAACAACTTCATCTGAGTGTCAAACACTGGCAGAAAGTTAGTTAATTTCAGCCAGAAGAAGGAACTAACTGAAAACTATAGGTTTAATTATAAGCAAGACTGATCACCAAGGAAATAACAACCTACAAAAACCAGAGCTGGGAAAATCTGCAAAATTCTGAAAATGTAAAAAGCTGTGGAAGGTAATCAGGACTGTCCCCTGACACTGAGGCAATTATAAAGAAGGGATGAAAACATGAAACAAAATTTCCCCAGAAGTGTCTCCCAATCTTCAGTGGTCCTTGATTGAGCCATAGGGGGTTACTTATATAAGAGAGGCTCAAAGGGGTTTTTGTTCACACTAATTTCTCTGCTTCCTTTTTGAAGCTGCACATATTTTATGTCAACCATATCATGCAGCAGAGAGTCCCAAGCTTACCTGTGAGTTGTGCCACAGGCCATATCCATCTGTTGGTTTCAAACACATCAACTGCTAATTATATGTGATTCCGTCTCATTTTCATACAGAGAGAGGCAGTAAACTCCTCATTTGCTCCTCATCTCACCCTCTGTGATACAGGTTTCATAAATGTGCATTACATTTCTTTTCATCTCTTTTTCTGACTGCAAAGTCCCTTTTGATTAACTTTTCATGAGTGCCATCCCATACCTCTTACCACCCTTGCCCCTCTTCTAAACATCTCTCAGACCCACCATATATTTATTGAGGTGGGGTGCAGGACTGTGTGCATCATTTCAGAAGCTGATGTGCTGTGCACCTAACTGATGGATTAACAATGCAACCATGTTTTTCTCCCTGCTCCTTTCTATATTTCTTTCTAATACGATGAAAAGATGGTACTACAAAATAGGTGTATCTTCCAGATTAAATTAAATGAAAGGAGAGCAGCCACTCGGATATAAACCCTACCCATAGCATTACAAAAGTCATGGTGGCCAACACACTGACCTATTTCCTTCTGATTCACAAACACTGGCTTCATTTCATCATTTTGGGCACAGCTCCTGGTTAGCTTAATTAATACTTCCCATAAAGCAAGTCAGCAGAAAGACCTGAGATCAGCATGGCTGATAGAGTCAACATAGCTATGACATAGTGCATTTTAGCAGAAAAATACATTTGATTATATGTCAACAACTCTGAGACAAACTTCTTAATTCTGAGTTTTATTCTCTGCGTGCAAAGGAAACCATACAGGAGGAGAAATATTGCAGTTACTTCAAGTTTGCTTAAGGTATTGGTCTTCATATATCTACTGAAAGGAAAGAAAAAGGCTCATTTCCCACAGGCTTTACTTGTTTCTTTGATAGTGATTAATATATTCTTCTTAACAGAATAAGAACCAAATGAATGCAGACCATTATCTGGCAAGTAATTTTAAACAAATATATTCCTTTATTCTTTGTCCCCTGCTTGTGCTGCAATCTGCCTTAGTGGCTCTGGAAATCACTGCTACTGCAGCTCTCCACAAACGTCTTGAAGTTCTGGACTTTTCTGAGCTCAGAGACTTTAAATCTATGGACAATTTGAAGAAAAACAGAGAATCACAAGGAGATGAAAAAGAAAAAAAATTCTTGGAAATAAATAAATGCTGCTTTCTGATTTTTTGAGAAATTCATTTCTCACATAAAAACCCCATCAAAGCTGTGGACTACAAAATATAATTTTTAGAAATTAAAGTAAATGTGGATCTAATGTTCTCTGTTCTAGAGAAAGCCCTATGAGTCTGTTCACACTAAAGAAGCTGTATGAATATTAAACTCTTGAACAATTGCCCACAGGCAATATTTGCTGATGGTGAAATTGAGACATGAGGAGGTGGAAAAGGAGTAGGTGTAAAAGATTTAAGAGGAATAGAAAGAAGACAGACAGCGGACACAGTGGAGGATGGAGAATTGACAGCAATATTCAGGGTCTAAATTTGCTATTAGCTTGCAAGGAAATGAAGTAATGCCATTTAAATTTAGCAAGGTGGGTTGCTGAGATACATGCAGAAAATAGAGACTTCGAGAATTTTCAAAGAAAATACAAATTATATTTTGTTGATCAATCTATCCCACAGTCTTCCCATCCTCTTAGTGAGCAGAGCTGGCTGTATGAATGAAGAGCCACAGATAAGTACACAGCTTTAAATTCAACTGTGTTTTCTTCTCTTTTGGGCATAAAATGATAATTTTACAAAAAAGCACAAGCTCTTATGACCTTGCTCAACTATTTTTGTGTTCAAATTCCAGCTGGGATCTGGAGGCTGGTATTTTTCTGAGTATTTTACAAACCTTCAAAAATGGCAGCCCACCCATTCATGTGCTATCTGAGCCTCAGGGAGCTGAAAAGAAAACTCCAGTAGTGGATGGTTCTGAATTTGTATCAGTGCTTTGGTGTGATAACTTTTCCTAAGCACAGAGATTCTGAAAGCACTGTGTGTGCTTACACTAGTTCATGGAACAGACTTGATTTTTTTTGCATTAAATTATCCGTTTTTGTGAGCCTTACAGTTCTGTTTGTCAGTACTTTCTGAATCAGACTGAAAAGATAAGGAAATGTTCATAGACAATGGAAATGTGACATGGCAGAATGCAACAGCCTATGAAAAATTACGCAAAAATTACAGTAAACCACAAAGATTATGTATATAGATTTTGACTGTTTTTGTTTTATATTTAAAGAATAAAATCACAACAAAGGGTTCCTTTTCTTTTAAAAAGGGTGGAAAATGTTAGTATTTTAAAATGAATATTGTGACTTCTAAGAAAGTGTAATTCTCAGTAAATATAATGTAATCAACATGTGCATCTTCAGGCAGGCACTGACAACGTGAGTTGAGGCTGTGTGACCCAGGAATAAGTTGCTCCATGCACACTCTTCCCTTTCCTGAGTGACCTTCAGGGCTAGAGATCAGAGACAGACTGGGAATACAGATTTCTTTCAATTGATTTACCCAGTGCCCAAAATGTTGGTTATGATTCCTTGTGAAATTTTGCTGATGATTTGACAGATACATAGGTAGATGAATTGGGCCATTTATGGTAATGTTTTGCTTTCCTGGGTTTTTTTTTTTTTTTTTCCCCAAGATGAAATGACAGGTGTGAGCATATTCCCTAGAATAATGGCAGAGTTTATTTTCTTCAAGGGAATGTATTAGCTTTCCTCTTCCAAGTAGCACGGTTAGGTGAAAAAGGCAGGAGGCTCCATTAGAGCAAACCTGAAGCTGCAATATTTAGGCATCAAGGAAATCTGAAAATGTAGCATAGTGGTAATTTTGTCCAATTGCTTCTGAAAAATGAAAAGCTATCAAAATACAGACAGGCATAAGCTGCCCAATATAAACTTGAGCAGCAAGGTTCTTTCAATCATTTGGAAGGAAATCTGACATCCTTAAAATATATCTTTCCTTCTGCACATGATTTGAAGAGAGTAGGGTAGAATTATTCCTCTACTAAAAAAAAATTGCATGAGAGAATTCTTTTCAGGGTTTCAGAGTTTTCTGACTTTTGATTAAAAAAATAAAATAAAATAAGATAAAATAAAATAAATAAAATAAAATAAAATAAAATAAAATAAAATACTCACTTCACTCCCAGACAACAAAAGAAATGTGATTTTAAATGACATGGAAATTTTTAATAGAATTTCCTATTTCATCAGCAGACATTTTATTTTGGAACTGGCAAAAAATTATATTTCTGATGTTTAGCTATCCTGTTGAATGGAGCTAAACTCTTATGTAAAGTCTCAGAACATTATGGTCTACTCTTTAACTACAGGGCTCAAAAAGTGCAGAATCTGTCTAATTGAAATACCTTCAAATCAATCAGTAGGCATTTCTCAAATCCGACTGGAAATCATATGTATACAGGATCACAGAGTTATTTGCAGGAATTATCTATTGTTTGTCTAAAATCTGTAAAGAGACAGGAATTGATTAAAATTGTATGTACAAACATATATGCAAAATACACTTAAAACCAGGCAAATATTGAGAATATAAAATCTGACACCTGGAAAAAACACTCCACCAAAAGAACATTTCTAGTGAATCTAGATTCACTAGAACATTTCTAGTACAGAGAGGGTCCTAGTGTAATTTTAACTGCAGGAAATTTTATAGTGACAAATTTTCTTTAACTCCAAATGAAAATTAAAATAAAGATTGAAAACCTGGTGTGTTTAAAATCATGCCAGTTATCAGGGTAGAGATGAACTTTGAGTGGAAGCTTCCCATCTCTCTCTTCTTCCAGTAGTCTATGTCCAGTAGTTGGCACCTCCAACTCACTGGTCTCAAGCATCCAGAAAGGAGGGTAAAAGTCCTGTGAAAAATGTGACTTTATTGGAAAAAATTCAGTTGACACTGTCTTTAATAGCATCAGGTACCAGGCTGTGTTTCCCTTCCCAGCAGCCATTCACTAAACTGTCTAGCTCCTCAGATGAATGGAGTAGGTGCATTACCAGCGAGTCTCATTCATTACACCAGTCTGACTCACTCCAGGGAAAAAAAGAAAACAGATCACTGAACAAGACAGATTTCTATGGGAAAAACGATGTGGTTGTACATTACAGTAAAACTTTCACTGGATACATTTTCCTTTCCTATACGTAAGCTAAAGAGGGGAAGGCACTCAAATAAGGATCACTAGGCACATTTAAATGGAGTACTAACATTAGTGAAAGACCTGGATTGTACAAACAAGAATATTTAAACATCTCAAATTTTTCCAGTAAATAAAAAAAAAAAGTCTTAATTAGAAGACTGCTTAAGGACTTTTGGTGCTTTGAGCACTCTGGAGAATAGAGAAAATAGCAAGTGGCAAAGAAGAAGCAGAAAACTTTCCAGTCATGAAGGGAAATCCTGTGAGCCGTAGGACATGAAATCTACACAGATTGTAAATTCTCCTTCTCCAAAGGCATTTTAGAAAGAGGTTTTGCATGCATTGGTCAGAAAAACTACAGAGATACTTGGTCAACCAAAATACTAAACACTAAAAAATCATTTCCCATCTCTTCCAGGATCATGTTTCCATCTTCAATTTATTAGTGAAAACACCTATGATATATTATAAATCATTAAACCATCTGGTTGTATAAGACAAAGTAGGTCCCCTAAAGTCAGTAGTGATCATTAGATTTCTGACACATGAAGATTTGATTGTAAGAATCTTTTTACCTAGTACAAAAATCCCAAACAAAGAAAAAAAAAAAACAACCCTACACAATGACATTAAAAAACCCAAATCAAACAAAAAACTAACCATCAAAGAACACAAAACTTTTCAACTGAGGCAAAAAGAGATACAACAGAAGAGCTCTGTTTCAAAGGCTGCCTATGGGATTCCTGACAGCATAGAGAAAATATTCTAAGAAGGAACCTGAATTGCACCACAGACAGCAAGGGCAACTATCCATAAGTATTTTGATATAATCTATACTTGCAGTAGTAACTTAGAAAGACATTTATCTAAGTACAAACTCACCCAAAGACACTGAAGCCTCAAACATCTTGAATGTATGTAACATTTTTAGACCTCAGCAAAGCCTTCCATACTGCCCCACACAGTGTCTTTCTGGACAAAATGTCCAGCATTCAGCTGGATAAACATGTCATGCCACTGGCTCAGGGGTTGGGCATGAAGAGTTACAGTGAACAGGGTGACATCAAGCTGGCCACCTGTCACTAGTGGGGCTCTGTGTGGCTCCATCCTCAGCCCTGCACTCTTCAACATCTTTCTTAAAGAGCTTTGTTAATCACACAGGACTGAAATCAATAATAAGTAAGTTTGCCAGTGCCACTAAACTGGGAGGAGCTGTTGATTCCCTCGAAGACAGGGAGGCCCTGTAGAGAGACATCAACAAATTAGAGACACGGGGAATCACCAACCATGTGAAGCTGAACAAGGACAAGTGCCAGAATCTGCACCTGCAACAAGCAGGGACAACCCGGGATGTGTGTATAGACTGAGGAACGAGAGCCTGCAGAGCAGAGCTCTGGGAAGGGACCTGGGGCTCCTGGTCAGTGGCAAGTTCAGTCTGAGTAAGGAGTGCCCTGGAAGCCAGGAGGGCCACCAGGAGCAGCCTCTCCAGGTGGGGAGTCCTGCACAGAGCCAGGAGCTGGACTTGATGACCCTGGTGGGTCCCCTCCAACTCAGGATGTTCTATGAAGTTCCATTTTAGGGGAATGTTCAAATATGCAATGCCTGCAAAGCATTGCTTCATAGCCCAGCTCCTGAACACAATGACCTCTTATTTCTCTCTTACACAACTTAAAATCTTTACCATAAAAATAATTTTTAAAATTCTCTCATCTTCCCTTTTCAGAATGAAAAATGACAATGTGAGGTGCTAGATTGTGTAAATACAACCCAATATTTTTTTTTATTTTAATGGCTTTCTATGGATTGGATAATTTTTACCTTCTCATTATCTTCTGGAATCTAAATGTGAAGTTCTTATGAAAGTGATGTCAAGCTGCTCATGTAATATAGTTATTTTCCTTCAATCACTGCACTTCTCATTAGTTTTTTTTAGTCTAACAATGCCCAAGAGGCCATAAAAATTAAATAAGCTGCAGGTTATTAATCAAAGAAGACTTTTATAGAAATCAACACAAATTGAAAGCCATAGCTGTTTTTAAGAATGGCAGTAATTAATGAGGGAAATATTGCAGGTCAATATAACAAGATAACTATTGGAAATTTGGCATTGGAAAACATTATGGTGTTACAGGAAATCTGGGTCTGACAAGATTTTTAATAAACAATGGCTAAAAAATGCAGATTATCTATTTGAAAAAAGATAAAAGAGTACCACTAACATTTTTAGAACAGGGATAATTTTAACATTGAGCTTGTTAGCAGAAGATGGAAAGCTGTGAAAAGATTTTCAGGCAGCTTCTGAATTTGTTTGGCTGGGCCCAGCTTTGCTTTTATAGACAATAATGCATGGCAGAAGCTGTCTGGGATATAAAACAGAATAAAGAAAAGAAGAAGGCCAGACTTGGAGCCTGAGTTCATTTACATGTGGAGCTCACTCATTTTCATTAGTGGGTTGCTCAAACAGACAGATGTTGTTTGCACCCCAAAGTATCTCCTTTAGTGGATAAGTGGCCTACAAATTCAGCATTGTATTTAACTGGTGTGCTTTTTAAGAGTTTTAGCCCAAGCAATTCAGAAACAAAAAAAAAATAACAGGGGGAAAGGGTGTTCAAGTTAACTGAAAGTATAGTCTAGACACATAACCTGTTAATAAATGGCACAAATAGGGAGCTCATTCATGTAAATTTTCAGGGGAAAACAGTGTAAGTTAAACAATGTAAATCAGGAAATCAGAGTGAGTCACTGCTTAAAAGGACATAAGAAAGGCAAAACTTGCTCTAAAAATATACAGGGAAGAAAAGAAACAAATGCAACTATTGAAAGTTTTATTTACAGGATAAATTATTACTTAAAAATGGCAAGAATGAGATGAGTATTTATGGCTTATCTTGCTTCACTTCTTAAAGGTACAAATATATTCCTGCCCTGTGGTAATATTGTACTCACAATAATAGCCAAGGAAGGTGGTGAGGCAGAGACCAGAATAGAAAGCTAAGTGGAGTATGGAAAATTGGGTCTAAAATTTGCTTCTCAGCTCAATTATTTACAATTTGTGTTGAATGTGCTACCTGAAAAAAGGTCATGTTTAAAGATGAAGGCAGCCAGGGAAGCACTGCTCAGTACAGTTTATTACAGCTAAGCAGGAAGCTCCTGGCAGAGCACAACAGAGACTGACTGAGCTGCTGCACACCCTGACCAGCCAGGGGGGAGGCTGAAATGAATGCTAGCAGAGAAAATCAAACGTAATGGGATTACACATGGACAGTGGCACCGGGAAAAAAGAGTGGTGGACTCTGATCAACTCCTGCACTTCTGCTGTGCCCCTCCTGTGGCATGCAGGCCATGGTTCTTGCAAAGCAAGGACAACTTCTTACCTGCTTTTCTAGAATTTCCCTGGCAGAAAGGATTCAGAGTTTGTGATAGATTTGGCTTTCTCTCTGCTGAAAGTAATGAGAGAGCAGAATCCTCTCAGCTAACCACTCTGCCAGCTCTAGAGACTGGCTGCTCATGCAGTGCCCCTCACTACCTGCAAACTTTTGGATCATGATATATCCATCCTAGAATGAACAAGGATTGATCTCTTGCCTTTTACTCTTCTGTGTGTAGAAGTCTGGGAGAAGCTTGCTAACAGAAGCTAATGAGGAAATTCAGTTAAAAGGTGATTCAACACTGGTTGGAAGAAAACTGGAAAGCAGGAAGAATGGAGCCACTTAGAAGGAGAAACAAAGCATAAATGTCAGTAATGCACAAGGACACAGCTAGTGAGAGCAAAGCTGGAGAACTCTGAGACAAACAACTGTACAGAACTTTAGTATCATGCTGTTAATGAGTAGTGTAGGAGTGAATATAGAGAGCAAGGAATTTTACCTTCTTACAGCAAATAACTGCATCTGTTACATCTTTTTCTGAGCATAACACTTACTGTGTCCACTGTCTGAAGAGGACAGCATGGCCTATCAGGGCTGTATGACCTGAATGTATTGAAACAGTGAGGGAAATTTTTGATAAAAGCAAAAAATCCTCCTCTTGTCTGAGCAGGCTGTTTTCACAAACCATGCCTTATAGATTAATTCAACTTTCCCTGTGGTCATTGCACAGGCTTCTCTGAGGTGGCTGTGACTATTTAGGGACCTTGTCTATCCAAAGGGAGTGAACATTAGTTGCAATTCAAACTCAGCTGTACAATGTTTTGAGAGAGAAGGAAAATATAAAGATACAGACAGAACAAGTTCAGGTGAAGGTAAGACCCAGGTATTTCTGGCTTTTGAGCACTGATGGATTTTGTTCCCTAAATAGGCATTGAAACAATAGGAAGGGATATTGCTGTGCAACCAGAGAATGACAAATTTAGTAGCTATATTTAAGAATAGGCAATGTTTCAGACAACCATAAGCCCATTAGTCTGACCCCTGTGTTACACAGGGCTCTAGATCAAACTGTGAAGGAAAGAGTAAAGATGGAAAGGAAAGCATAAACTGTGACAGACTAAATGAGGTCAATTTCATATCTATACAGAACAGGTAATTAATGATCCAGAGTAAGCAAGCAGAACTACCTAATCTATGTGAACTTCAGTGAGACATTTAAAGTAGAACACACTGGAGAAGACAGGAGCTATTTAAATCACAGAGAAAATAAAGAACTGGCTAATGCAAAGGAGAGTCAGGTGACATATATTTTGAGGCATTGCCAATACCTGAGGAAGATCAGAATATTTTATAGAAATAACAGAATGATCACAAGGCTTGGAAAAATAGCAATAGTTTAAATTTAAGAGTGCAATGTGCAAAAGTGCAAATCATGCCTTAGTAAAAAGATAGCAAAAATGACTGCTCCAAGCTGACTCATCATCAGCTGAGAGCTAAAAATGATAAAAATGTCTGGGCAAAGCAAAGCATTGTTAGGAGAGCTACAGTCTACCAATGTGTTGCAACAGGAAAATTAAATAAAACAAAAAAAACCCCTCCAAGAATTTATTAGTTGCGCCATTTCCAGAGGAGATAAAGGTATGTTAATGCACTTTGCAAAGCATTGTGGAAATTCCAATCATAAAAGAATGCATAATTCCAATCACTCACACTCAAGAAAGATAAAATCAGACTGGAATGGAAGAAAGGAATAATGAGACTGAAACAGCTTTCTCTGTTTAGCTTCGTAAAACGAAGCTTGAAATCGAACACATTTCTGTAAACAAGGGGTAAACACCATGAGAAAAACCTGCTACAATAGTAGCAGAGTCAGGGGTATGAAAAGAAAACAAATGTACAAATGCCAAATACTTTTAAACTGCAGATAGGGACTAGTTATGTCATAAAATGGGAGTAGAAGGGGCTAACAGAAAGCAGAAGAATGAGATAATGAAATTTCTTGAAGACACAAATTTTGAGGCAAGTCAATAAAATGGAGTGTTGGAATAGACTTCTGAAATTAGGTTACAGCAATAAAAAGGATAAAAATTAAAACCCCTAATATATTTAAAATATAATTGCATGGGTTCTAGAAAGAAATATTGATACATTTAACTGAGCTAGCAGGAGACTGGACTGGCTGACCCTTGTAGTTAAACATTCCCACTTTGCTTCTTTAGAAGTATGTAGCCTTATGTTAGAGGTTTCAAAAAGCCATGAGCTACATCAAATTTTAGAAACACCTGACCACCCCAGATGTTTCTTTTCTAAAGAAAGTAACTAAGCCCTCAAAGCTCACAGACAAATTTAGAAACTACTCCATTGTGAGCAAATATATCCATCTTCATTCCATCTTTTAACAGTTATGAAACAGAGCTAAGGAGGAAAACTAGCCTCTTAGCCAATTCTCCATTCTTGACATGTAGGCCACAAGGAATTAGATAATCTCCCTTCTCATTGTTAAGTGTGCAACACAGCCCTGTGTTTTATACCCTCTAAAGGGGGGTTCTACAATGAAGGCCATTATGTGCACTTAACATGCAATTAATGCATGTTTCAAATTATGGCTTTTATTATTAATGCTCTGCAGTTATGCTTAGCTGATGTTTCCTTATATGAAACAATGAAACAAAATAAATGAACCCTAGTTCAGCAGGAGCTGTCAAATTAGAAACGGTTACAAAGTAATAATTAGGGAAAATAGATCACAGTGTTCAGGCTTCAGCAATGATTGTCCCTCTGTGGGCCATTAACAAAAAATCTCGTCATTGGATCTGCATGAAATTTTAATGAAGCCACAAGTAAACAAACTGCAAAACGTTGTGGGCAGCAGTTCCCTGGCTTTATGAGGAAGATTTTCATATGATACTGGGCTTCTTCTCCTTCTTTTTGCCACTTTTTCCTCCTCATTCCAGTGATTTTGGTTAGGGAGGATTAATTTAAGATCCTCTCACACTATGGTATTTGAAAAATGGTGGTGTCTTCCGACCCCTATAGTATAGGTCAGCTGCAATTTTATCAGTGGGATAGGCTGAATTTCATTTATTTATTTACTCACGAAAACGCAGGAATCATAGGCATGGTCTCGAGATGCTGTCAGAAACCTACAAGCCCCAGCTGAAACGTGGGGCTCTGGGCCGGGGCAGTTTGGCACCAAACACCAGCGAGGGCGCAGCTCCACCGAGTCACCCTTCCAGAAGGGTTTGCTCCGATTTCCTCTCTCCCGATTGGCGCACAAGGAGAAATCGCACACAGCGATTTCACCTTCCCGAGTCTGCAGGAGGAGGGAAGCAGCGTGCTCCTTGCCCGTTTTTAAGGAGCGCTCCCGGCAGCCCGGCTGCCGCGGGCAGGCTCGGGGGTGACCCCGGAGCGCTCCGGGCCCGGCCGGCAGCGGAGCTTCGCTGCCCCATCTGGCGGCCACGGCAGGAGGAGAGAGGCGGAGGGAAGGAGCAGCGAGCGGATCGCGGGCAGCGGGAGGGGACGGTCTCCCGGGGCCGCTTGTTGTTTTAATACTTCTCCCCAGATTAGTTTATATGAGGTCAAAAGGGCTTCGGTGCTTTCGCTTGACTTCGGCTGGTCTTGATAGTGCTTGAGAGGGCTGATGGAACTAGTGATGATATTTATTAGGTTCATTTATTTTCTTGTAAGCATCTAAAAAGAGAGATGAAGCCACTGGTTTCTTAAACAGCATTACCATTGCTTTCGATGTCTCTGACACTCCTTCATTTGAAGATTCATAAACAGTTTCTGTCTTTTCCCAAAAATTCCCTTTGGGGAATCTGCTGACAGATGTAAACTGGCCTCTCCGTTCAGCCTGGAGAGTCCCACTGCTTCAGATTTGTTCATGAAATGTCTGAAATTGAAAATTGTGCTCTGAAAATATTTTTACAGGCTACAAGGAAAGTAATTTGTGTCCTAAAAATATTTAACATACAGAGAGCTTTGAGGAAGATGTTCCAGTCACCAGGTCTCCTGTCCATCAGTCATTTTTGGCAATGAGTGAGGTGGATAGGCCACTCAGCAGCTCCTGTGTTCCCTCCCTGGGGCATCCTCGAGCCACTACAGAGTTTGCCAAGCAAAGCAAACTACAGGCAGGGCCAGGGGCTCGTTCTGAGCCCTCTGGGCAAAGGCTGCCACGTAGAGAGCTCACTTCCCCCAATAGATTCAACAAGGTCTGCAAGGGTACAAGTGGCTCAGATTAAGTAACCCAGGGGTCACGTGCAGAAAAACCTATTCATTATCACTGCCCTAACTGGCCTATAAATACCTGCCAAGCAATGAGCCAGGCAGAGGGGCCATTGCAATGAGAGGGACACTGCTGCGGAATTGCAGGAATATGGGGACTTTTTTCCAGTTGCAGTGATCTGTGTCCCTGGGATGCTGCAATGTGTGTTGGCAAGTCACAGGTGCTCCAGCAAAGCAGTGAGTTGCAAAGCTCTGGAGATGTTGTCATAGGAAATAATTGGGAACGGGTTGACTTTGAGTCCCACACTGCTACAGCAGGTAGTTGCTGCCATATTGCAAGGCATGTAGCAAATACTGAAGTTTGGAGGATATGTTCACTGACACTTGCCCTAAGCCAGCCAGTTTGTGAAGTTATTCAATTCCCTCTTTTTGTTTTCTGTTTTCTTCACATGTTTTTGAAAATTTTCATCTGAGGCACTGTCACCTGTAGATATGCTAGATGAAAAGAATATTCTCTTGTGTCAGGTGTCCAAATCTTGGGAGGCAAATGCCTGACGAGAAAAGAAATGCTTCACCTCTGCTTGATTGGATTTCCACAATATTTAACAAGCAAAATGGCACACAGAGCTCAAACTCACGTTGGTCTGGCTACTGCATGTACACCATCCACCTGTAAAGCCCAGCTGCAGTTCAGCCCATATCTCCAAAGCTTCCAGATCCAGTAACACATTATATATTTCCCTGGATCCCTCTGAATGTTGTCTCATGCCATATGTTGTGGCCAGTGCTGGTGGTTTACAAAGATGATCGCTATTTGGATGAGATGTCTCAAAATCAGATTTGATAAACTATCACAAGAAAAATATGACTGGACAAAAATAGGTTCAATCTAAAATTCCATAATCAAATTCAAACTATGAAACTGACAGAAAGTTAAAAGTCAGTCTGCGAATGCTCCACACATAGCACAAAATTACTTTTATTGATTTATTTCCTCCAACCTCAGATTAAGCTATTTCTCCTTACTTTGAAAGTCTGGAGTTATTTTCCTGTCCTTTCCTGCTGACTGGTTATTCAGTTTTTGGTTTGTTTTTTTGAAAATACTTCTATTCTGAGATAAACCTGAAGATCTCAATGCCATGCTGACACCGGAGCAACGAAGTAGTTTCACAGAAACTTCCTTGATCCAATACTCCTGAAAGTTTCTTGTACCAAAAAAAATGCACAAATATTGAAAAATACTTAGGCTTTGCCAGCAAGATGTAGATATCAAAAAATCCAAGAGGGAAATGAAAATGGCATTCTTCTCTTTTCTCTTTACTGCCTATCAAGAGCTTAGGTTAATGGAAAGCACCATCTCAGAGCTTTTTAAAGGCTTTTTCCTGCATTTAAACATTAGCAAACCACCTAAAATGAAAGGATAGAATTAGGTGATTCATTAAAATATATTCTATACCCAAATAACCATAAAGATATACAGTTGTCTCATATCACTTCACGTCAAATCTGGATGATTCCAAGCTTTGGGGCAAGCCATGTTCTCATCCTAACCTTGCACTGAGACCTGGTTCTGCACCAGGACACTCCGTGCCTCTCTTTCCTCCTTTTTTTGCACTTAGTCAGAAGGAGTTTGGCCAGGGGAGATAGGAGCTGTAACCAGCTCCAATTGCACACCGCCAGAGCACTGTGGGCTTGCAGCAAGCTGCAGTGCCCACCCAGAACTCCATGCTTGTACAGCCACCAGGTTGTTGCTTCAGGATCAAAAGCACCCAACCCTGTCCAGAGATATAATGTGCCTTGGGTGAATTCCCTGTCAGACCACTCACTTCATGAGAAGAAATATAAAAGCATGTCTTGCTTTATTTCAGTATCACTGGGTGATTTAATTCCCATCATAAGGTAAGCAATCCCCTTCTGCTGGTGAAGATAGTTTTCAGTATGATATCAGTACCATATTTTCTAGAATAAACTGATTTAAGAAGTCAAGTAAGTGTATCTGCACCTGGCATCACACACAGAAATTCAAGCACAGGAAAATTGTGCATATACTTATTAAATTCCCTTTAACCATCAGGGATCTCTGCATGTACAGAGAAGGACTAGCTGCTGAAAGAAATGGAAAAACCTTATCACCTTTCAGCTTCCACTTCTGGTATGCTACGTGACCTACTATAAAGACAAAGAATGAAAAGAGTCAACAGTCCCTATGTCAGCTCTGCAAGCAACTTCTCTCTTTTGACATAACTTTGTTATTTTCTCACTGACCATTACTAGTAGATAAAAAGATGTTGCTTCTAAATACATTTTCCTTCATTTTATTTTTAAAGAAAACAAGCTGGAAAGATTCCTATGTCATGGGCCTGTACTGATTCATTCACTGTATTAAAGGTTTGTTTTTTATTGTTGGACTGCTGTGAGAAAACAAACATAAGGAAAGGCAGCATGGCACAAATTCTGGTTCCTTTTTCAAATCTACTTTGCCTTTGTCTATAATCCACAGTCTCTGGTGGCAACACAAGGCACTGCTCCCTGCAGGAAATGCAGAACAAAAGCAAGGGTCTTGAATAAAATATTGCATGGGATTTTTCTCTGTTGCTTCCTAGTGGAGATAACTCTGCGCTTTCCAAGTAATATGAAAGCAAACTCCTCTTAAATATGTCACTGTAGGCTACCTGTTTGTTTCCACTAAGAATTCTGTTCTTGTAACTGACAACTAAATAAACCATTTGATATCACTGTTACCTTAAAGCCTGCTGCTGATCACCTAGTAGGAAAAAAATCAAATTCTACTTGCTTGGGTTTTTAAAGTGAGAATTTCCAGCTACAGTTCTTTGTACAACACTCATTTGGCAACATATACACACAGACCACCAACTTAGTTACCAGTTTTTCTGCTATTAGTTAACTCTTTCTTGGGCTACATTACTTGTAGAATATTGTGTTTAAATGGACTTGATCTGTGACTAAATTCCCACTAAAATGGAAGAATACAGGATATGAAAAGTGAGATTAATATATGACACACAGACAATTTACTGACAACCTGATAGATGACTTGATTGCTGCTTTGGAGGAAATAACGTTATAGGACTAAATTCAGAATGTAAGTAAGCCTGGAGGCTTTCTAACTTACTGTGGCTTGCATCAATTCTAAGTAAATACTGGAGGTACTGTGCATATGTCAAACCCATCTAGATCTTCCAAAAACTGACTGTTCTTAGTTTCCTTTAACTCTACCTGAAATTTCCATAGAGGCGAAGGTTATGTGCACGTGCCTTTTTCTAAATTTATTGAATTACCTAATTTCTTGTCCCAACAGGGAGGCAAATTTATGAAAGGCTTATAAACCAAACCCAGAGGGAAGGATTACACAGGGAATTGTAAGAATAACAAAATTGTTACTGTTAATAAATGTATTTTAATGAATTTTCTAATTGTAATTACAAAGAACTGTAGAAGAAGGAACAGTCAGATCAGAAACTCTTGATCTGAAAATGGGAGCTGTACCAGAACAGGTGCTCTACAAAAAGAAGCACAGAGATTTGGCTACATTAGTGATGAAGCTGTTGGTTTTTTGCAAGCTTTGACAAGTCTGAAACCTCAGTAAATGGCAGGCCATCATGTTATTATATGGCTTAAAACTTTCCAAGGCCCAGGCACCGTGTATGCATGGATTTGTGAAATGCAGTGCATGGAGATGTTGGGTTGGTCTTCCCCAGAGCAGACAGACAAGCTTTGTGCTTGCACAGCAGACAATATCCTCCCTTTCTCTCCCTTTGCAAAAGCTCGGAGTTGCACACTCTGCTCTCACAAAGAGTTTAAAAACAGGAATGAAGAGGAAGAGTGTTTTTGTCTGAGGCAAAATCCCAAATCTTAAATATTTGGACATCTAAACACAATTACCCTATCCCCAGGGTTAAAGAAAGTCAAGCCTGGCTGCAAATTCTCCCCCATGCAAACCAGACTTCTGTAACCATAAAGCGCTGAATTATGTCCCTGAAACCCAAGGTCTGAGTCATCTGTGCTCTTATCCATTCAGGAACAGAAAAAAGAAAATGTTCCTTAAAAAATATTCATCACCCCCAATGAATTGGAGTGTTTGCGTTGCCAAGCAACTGCGCTGCATCTCTGCACCTCTGAGACCCATGGGTCAAAACCCAGTGTCTGCATGAAAGTTTGAGAGTCCAGTCAGGATTATGGCATATAAATATTGATGAGGAAAAAGGCAGAAGAGGGTGCATATTTGCAGCCCTGTTTGTAAAAGTAATATGGTTCCCAATTATGCTACCAGTATAATAGCCAGGTGTTTTTCAAAATCACAAGACAAGTGGTTTTCATCCTGCTAAGACTTGGTTATTCAAGAATATATTTTGTAAGGTTGTAGAAACACCTACGGGAACCCCAGAAAGTTAGGTCTTGGCTCCCACTGACTTATTTCAGATGGAAGCAAGGCTGATTTTCACCAGTAAGGGTAGATATATTCCATTGTCTTCCCATGTAAATGCATTTTCTTCATGTCCTCTTGCTGAATGCTGTAGTGGCATGAATGGAGTGATGCACTTCACTCATTTGAGAGAAGTATCAATATGTTTATTGATACACAGTGATTTAGCAAAGTTTGTTAATAAATATTACAGTGGTTTTACAGCATTTCATGGCATGGTACTAGACAGCAGACAAGGTCAGCCAAATCTTTTAGGGAGACCCTCCTGTTGAGAAATCCCTTGCATTCTAAATGCCTTCTCAGAGAGGAATTGAAGTGCCTGTGGATCCAGACTTAGTCCCAGACATGGTTTATATCTATATCTAAAGGATTACTTATACATAAGCAATGCTTTATAGCACTTAGTTATTTTAAAGCTTAGCACACTGATAATTACTTACCAAGAATCTGTTGCAGCAAGGAATCTCAGCCTCAAGGAATAACCTTGAGAGGCATCCCTCCTCAAAGGGGGATTCTGGCATGCAGCCCACTGCCATGCAAGAAGCACAATGGAGCCTGTACTGTCCACAATTTATGGAGGTAGAGAATTGACTCATAGGTACATATGCATATCCTATCCAGATGGTAATTTCTTCCAAAATTGCCTTGAGCAGCACTATCTTTAAGTGAGCACATTGCCCAAATAAGTCCTGAGCTATTGTGCTATCTGTCTCCCCTGAGTCCACTGTGAGTCAGATGCAGCCACCACAACCACACACACCCACTATGACCTACCCTGGGGGCTGACACTTGAGCGTTCCAGGAAAAAAAGATCAGGCTGGTGGAAAGGAGAATATGTTACATTTGGTTAGGGCCATGTTGTCCTAGAATGTCAATGATTTCTGAGAAGAGCTAGCCTGGAGTGAATTACACAATTTCTCTGCACTTTTCTTGGATGGCACTGAGATCCAAGGGTGAGCAAAAGTGAAAGAAGGGATAGATAGAGATGGGCTTGCCTGCTGAGCCATATCTCTGCCATGGCATTCATCAGAGAAGCAGTGGTAGTCTGGAGAAACACCAATGGTTGGGGGATAGCTTATGATAAAGAGGTAAAAACCTGGTACCATTTCAATAACCAGTTTAATTGTCTGTCTTCCAGAACAGGCCTTGAAGGGCTTAAATAGAAATCAGGACTGCACTGGGAAATCCATGTGAAAACAGGGAATTTCTAGCTAATAATTAAACACAAGGAGATTAGAAAGTCAGATCATTTAAGAGAAGAGCAAGGGAGGGGAAAGAAGATCAACATATTCCTGCACTAAAGCTCCCAGTGTTTGCTCATCACCCTTAGGAGAAGCATACTGAACTTCACCAAGTAAAAGAATCACAGTGGTTTTTCAGGCAGATCTGGTGCATTTTTTGTGTAATCTCACCAGCAAAACAGAAGTACGTGAGGGATAGAGCAGCCAGACAGCACAGCAACATCATCTCTGTCAGCAGCAGAGCAGGATTAACCAGAGGGGTGAAGATTGTAGCAGAGATCACCATGCAGATGGTACAGTGTTGCTGTGAATGCAGAGCAGAAGCAGTGTGGAATTGTGCACCAGAATTGTTCAAAGAATGATGTGACCAATGCTCACGGATTTCTGAAATAACAAAAAGAGAGGACAAGATGAAAGTCATGCAGGAGGTAGAAACAATTCTAGAGGTGGAGATAGCCAATACGGAGGAAAAGGTGCTAGTCTCAGGGTCAAAGAGATAGATGTTGCATTTCATTTTGCAGATTATATATAAAAATCTGTTATCAAGAAATAAAGTAAAGCTTTTAAATAGTATGTTTGCAAGTTCAAGTATGATCAAACACATCTTTGGTTAAAATCTAAATACTAAAAAGGTGATTTGAAATAATCATGCAAGCACAAGAAGGCTATTAAGTCCTTGATAGCTCTGACAAAGAGGGCAATAAGGGCATATCCAATTTGGATTACAAACACTGAGAACCATTCTATTTTCAACTGCATTATGCATTGCCCATGGAGTGATTTATTTCAGTGAGGGTTGTAGCAAGTGAGATTGTAGCAATACAGAGAATCACTCTCCAGACAAGGCTGTTGCTCTGGTGTGTGTCACACCGTGTTTGCATATTTCTTGTGCTTCCTCATCAATAACTTCTTGTGTAATTAACCAAAACTGGTGAGGCATATGCTCAAATTAGACAGCTTCAAAGGCAAAAATATTTGCTTTTGTTAGTGGTTCCTAGCCAGTGATCTCTCCAGTGAAGTGAAAGCCCTCAGCAGCTGAGAGGCAGCAGCTGGAAAGAGGTGTCATGGCTGCTCCCCCCATATCTAAATCCACAAGCTCTTGACTTTAACAGTCAAAGGCCATACAAACAGGCATGCTTCGTGCACTGTAATTTTGTGACTTTTCATTTCCTAATTCTCATTCTCCCCCAGATTCTTCTGCCTGAGCAGGGGACCCCGGGACACTGGCAGGCAACATGGTCCTGAACACCAGGTTATGCTTTGCAAGGATCCTCCTTGGAGGGGATAGGGGTTCAGAAGGAAATTAATTCTGTTCCAGCATTTGAGTTGATTGTTGGCTAGAAAGCACCTGGTTTTGTCTGCTTTTCCTCTGTCCCTGGCACACATGTGCTCCCTCCTGCTTGCTGGCAGAGTTTGGCAAAGAGCTTGGTGTGTTTGGGGCTCTGTATGATCTTTGAAGAGCTGACAGGCAGTGTAGTTTGGAAACTCATTGATTTGTGAAAATATAGAAAAATCAGAAAGTCATCACATTTATATTCAGCCTGCCTGAAAAGACATGCAATGATTCTCATGGGGATTTCACATAACCATTTCATCCCCTGGAGACACTGCCCAGCAATAAAATTACATTTTATTAAATGCTTATAGTAACTTGGAGATGAGGGAGGAAAATGAACAGCAGCAAGGTACCAGGCCATTACCTGTGGCTGCAAGTAAAGGTCAGGTGATTTTTCCATGTCCTGGACATCATCCAGCTCTCAGCTAATGGAGAGTCACTGGGACCTCCCTGTTAGGAGCTGGCTACAGGGCATTTCAACTATGGAGGTGCAGCAGGAGCTGTTCATGCCCCTTGTTCTTCCCCTACTGATACCTGGGCACAGCTCTCTCCCATCCAAGAGCAGCAGCCAAGTGCCCAGCAGGAGCCCCTTCATGGTGAAACTGTGGCAGAGAGCCACAAGCATCTGGTTACCTTCCCTCTGCAATGCTCAATATCACAGATTAACTGATGGGGGAGACGCAGAGGTTGCCCTGGTACAAGAGTCCACCTGCTCTCCAAAGGACCCCATTAGAAATTTCAGAAAAACTTAATAGCTTTTTGTCACTGGATGGACAAATGTTGGCCCTCAAGAATGTCAAATCTGGCACAGCTGTAGCAGCAAGCACATTGAGTACAAAGCTGAGCTTACTCACAAGTATGTGATTTTGTTTTTCATTTCCATTTCTGTTATAAATTGCAGAAAGAGTGGGTTGTATATAGCCGTAGGGAGCAAGGTCAGCACTAAGGGAATAGACATCAGATATTCAAAATCATGTGGATATGAAATGTGCCAGCTTGGGATGGAAATTTCTATTTTGGGACTATATTAGAAGTAACTCAAAGGCTTTGTGTTTCACCTCTTATGATCCACATATGCTGCCTTTCTTGACATTTTTCCTACAGTCTGGTGTCCCCTGGAGAGCTGGTTGGGTTTACTAGATACAGTAGGCCAGACCTGAAAATGTGTTGGGATATATGGGGTTTCTGCACCTCCCCCTAGAAGCAAGGAGGTGGGAATAGGAGAAACTCTCAATTTACTTACAGAGAAGCTGTTTTTCAGCAAGGCAAGGCAAATCTTGCAAAATATTTTGTCTGAATACTACAGCAAATGTTCAAATTATTTACATCCAACATACTGTCTCTTTTACCTGTTCCCCTCTGCAAATATTCATAAAACAGAGTTTTTCTGGTACAGCTATTTACAGGAAGAGAATATCAATATAACAAGCATGAATATTCACACAGTGATAAATTCTATGTTTACAAGCACCAATATGTAGACCAACACATTTATTAATCCACATGCAAAAATACTGCCTTGTGACTTATCCGACCAATTGCAAACAGCTATTGCATCTTAAGTACTGAGTGTTTGAAAGGCACTGCAAGTGAGCAGTCCAAAGAGACAAATCCATTAATATTTGTAGAATGCACAGACTAATGCACAGTTTTAATGAAATGGAATTGTGAAGTTATTTTTGTTAATGACATTTATGAACTAGAATGCTTCTGCAAATCCTGTAGCAGTAAAGAAAGCTGCTATCCCACATGCAGAGTTTGTAGTGATGGAATACATTCCTACGTAATACTAGCTGTATTTTCACTTTGTAGTAGTACCTGTGTTTAAATCCTTTCCAATAGTCAACAGTGTTTCTTGTCTTCCAGAAGACACAGGTTCTTTCGATCTCATAAAATATCTGAAACCTCTGGTGTATTTTTAATGTGAAGGCTGGCTTTTTTTAAAGCTTTTTATAAAGACATTAAGGTGTCTTCACCTTAATCATTACAATATTTTCCTATAGTAAAAATTTAAAAAATGCAAGCAGAAAAAATATTTTTAGCACTTTATCCTCAAAATGCACATTTCCTGGGAGCAGGACACACAAGGATCATTGCTTGAGAGTGATAAAGAGCTCAGCAGTAAGGATGCTGTGATGGGTAAGGAGATTCTGAAGCAATTTTATACACAACTCTGCTTTCATCCCTTTCTTCCTTGATGTCAGCTTAATTCTCATCTGAAGTGCAAGTAAGAGCTCTAGTTAATAAGGACTTGTAGAGAAGAATTGCAGAGGTAAAGCTCTAAGGTATTGCTTGTAAAACACCAGGTTATTGGATGAAAAGTTTTCAGTTGTCTTTTTTGATGGAAAATTTAGACAGAGGATCATATAAGGTAGGAATATATATGAAACTCAGAAGACTTCTGCAAATATATTTGAGATAACATATAGTATTTGGAATACTGTCAATAATTTTTTTTTAATGCTCCAAGACAGTAAACCTGCCCATTCTTTATGCAAACTCCCAAAAAAACCCCATTTAATATAAACACCTACTTGCCAGTTAATAGCTAGTTTCCCTTTAACTAAAGCAAAACTAAATTTGACTTGGAACATGCTGTGGTTTCCCTCGCTGCCCATTTTCTTCCATTAGTTTTCATGCTTCTCTCTCCTGAACAATTGACTGTTTTTCCCAGTCCTCAAATCTCTTGACTGAGAGCAAGCTTTGTGCGGGATCCCTGTTCCCTTGGCAATCAAAACATACATTCCTTTGAGCTTCATTCAGTACTGCATGCTGCTGTACAATATTTTTAACTGCAGTAATGCTGCACAGGGATGGGGAAGAAAATTAGAAGAGAAAATATGAGAAAACTCATGGGCTGAGATAACAACAGATTCATAGGTAAACCAAAAGCCACTCACACAAGTGAAGAAAAACAAATAATTCACTCACTACTTCCCACAGGCAGGCAGGTGTTCAGCCATCTCCAGGAAAGCCAAGCTCCATAACATGTAGTGCTTACACAGGATTACAAATACCATCAGTCCGAACATCCCCCACTTCCTTCTTCTTCCTCCATCTCTATACGTCGAGCACATGTTGTGGAATGTCTCTTTACCCAGATTGGATCAGCTGTCCTGGCTGTGTCCTCTTACAGCTTCTTATGCACCTCCAGCCTCTTCACTGGTGAGGTGGGGTGAGAGGGAGAAAAGGCCTTCAGTCATTGCTTGTCAGTGACTAAAATATCTCCGTGCTGTTCACACTGTTTTCAGCACAAATCCAAAACAGAGCACCATACTAACTACTTTGAAGGGAATCAAGTCTATACTAGCCAAAGCAGCAGGATAAGGAAGGGACGGATTTTCCAGTAGTTCAACCTTTAAAGAAACTTTCTGTATGATTTTACACCCAGTGAATTATTTTTTGCTTAATGTCTCAATTCAGGCAACACAACTAGTATGTTTCTTTTCTTCAGCAGATCAGGTCTCAGTTCCACGGAGTTTTATCAGCACAGTTGTATTTTAAACTTTGGGATACCTTTGTAACTTCTAAAGAGCAGAGCTAGTAGGCAGCTGACTTACCACCTCTTAGACCAAAAAATACAGAATTCCCAGGATTCAAGTTGGTCAAAGAAATACAGAAATGTCTGGTCCTCTTTTAGGATGATTTAGAGGAGTTTTTATGTTTAGCTCAGGGACTGGAACAGTACAGAACAAAGCCAACCTTTTATCATGTTTAGAGTGCAAGGAAACACACTATTGTGTCCCACCTGAGTCCAGATACTATTTCAGGAATATCACACTGAGCATGCTTTAATTTTTAATTGAGATTTTGAGTTCTGAGGGATCAAAGCTCTCGTATAAGTGAGGTCCCCATTACGTCTATAAACAATTACTTCATCAATATTTGCTTTGCCAAAGTTTTACATGTCTCTTAATTTATTTACAATCCTCTGAAAAATGTCTATAACCTTAAACACTTAGATCCCTGGAGTATGGTGAAAGCAAATTCAATTGGGTAGAACTAAAGCTGTTTGCCAGGGCTCTGTAGAATGGTCTGCTGAGGTTATATATTTTGCTCTCCTTAGTCTGTCTGTGATTTAATTTATTCCTGCCTTGTATAGGCATCCAATATTGTAACAGTGTCTAGCTCCCTGTAATAAATGCAGAATCTCACAGTGCTGCCAAACTTTGTGGCTCACACAATGGTGATGAGGGGCCCATATGATGGACAGAATGGAATTTCACAACCAAGGTGTCAGTCAGTGCTGTCTCCTACATTTTGTTCAAGTCCCTTGTGATGTGTAGACTGGGCAGGAGATGTCCTAAATTTGCTCCTTGCACAGGAATGATTTTTGGAGAACACAGACTTGCGATGGCTCTCAAAGCTCTTCTTTCTGCTCTGCCGGCAGATTGTAGGACCAGCCACTGCCTTGGTATGGATTTGTCTGCTAGGTGTGGGGGCTTGATGCTATGTAAAAAATATAATTAAATATAATGAGACTCATTGGTCAAGGTAAGGAAAAGGAGACATCCCTCAGCAATTACCATCATGGACAAAATTGCCTTGACTTGGGGAAAATTAATTTTTTACCAATCAAATCAAGGTAGGGTTATGAGAAATAAAAGCAAATCTTCAAATGCCTACCTGTCAGCCCTCCCTTCTTCTCAGGCATAATTTCAGTCCTGATTTTCTCTTATTTCTTTCCCTGCAGCAGTGCAGAGACATGGGGATTGAGGGCTGTGGTTAGTTTATCAGTTTGTTTCTACCGGGAGAGGATTCCTCACACTCTTCACCTGGTGCAGTGTGGGACCCTTCCATAGGATGCAACTCTTCAGGGCAAACAGCTCCAGCCTGGGTTCCTCCCTCAGTGGTTCCACAGGCCCTGGCAGGAGGCTGATCCAGAATGGACTTCCTGTGGGTCACAGCCTCCTTCAAGCAACCACCTGTTTCAGCATGGGGTCCACCATGAGCTACAGGTGGATCTCTCCTCCCCCAGGGTCCCCCATGGGCTGCAGAGGCACAGCTGCTTCACCATGGTCTGCACCAGCCTGCAGGGGACTCTCTTACTGAGCCCGGAGCACCTCCTTCACCTCCTTCTTCACCCACCTGTATGTCTCAACTCAACAGCTGAGAAAGAACTCAGGTGTTCTTTCTCTTCTCTTCTCTTCTCTTCTCTTCTCTTCTCTTCTCTTCTCTTCTCTTCTCTTCTCTTCTCTTCTCTTCTCTTCTCTTCTCTTCTCTTCTCTTCTCTTCTCTTCTCTTCTCTTCTCTTCTCTTCTCTTCTCTTCTCTTCTCTTCTCTTCTCTTCTCTTCTCTTCTCTTCTCTTCTCTTCTCTTCTCTTCTCTTCTCTTCTCTTCTCTTCTCTTCTCTTCTCTTCTCTTCTCTTCTCTTCTCTTCTCTTCTCTTCTCTTCTCTTCTCTTCTCTTCTCTTCTCTTCTCTTCTCTTCTCTTCTCTTCTCTTCTCTTCTCTTCTCTTCTCTCTCTCTCCTCTCCTCTCCTCTCCTCTCCTCTCCTCTCCTCTCCTCTCCTCTCCTCTCCTCTCCTCTCCTCTCTCCTCTCCTCTCCTCTCCTCTCCTCTCCTCTCCTCTCCTCTCCTCTCCTCTCCTCTCCTCTCCTCTCCTCTCCTCTCCTCTCCTCTCCTCTCCTCTCCTCTCCTCTCCTCTCCTCTCCTCTCCTCTCCTCTCCTCTCCTCTCCTCTCCTCTCCTCTCCTCTCCTCTCCTCTCCTCTCCTCTCCTCTCCTCTCCTCTCCTCTCCTCTCCTCTCCTCTCCTCTCCTCTCCTCTCCTCTCCTCTCCTCTCCTCTCCTCTCCTCTCCTGCAGCAATTTTCCCCCACCGCTTCTTAGTTATGTTATCCCCAGGGCACTACCACCATCTGATGGGCTCAGCTTTGGACAGCCTTGGAACTGGCTGGCATGGGAGAAGCCTCCAGCAGTTTCTCACAGAAGCCACCCGTGTGGCCCCCCCAGTACCAAACCCCTGCCGTACAAACCAAATACACCATGACAGAATGAGACACACAGTGGAACCCTTTGAATGAAAACTAGCTTTTTAAACTACAGCAATCCTACTGCTACAAAGATTTATAACATTTTTATCACAGTTTTGGACCTTCTGGTCAATTTTTTATGTACATGATACATAGGCCATATTTCTTGTATGCCCAGCTGAAAGGTTTCTCAGAATAGTCTGAAACCTGTTTGTGCACAAGAAAGAAAAATACATTGTTTTCCTTCTTGTAAGATCTGAAACAAGGAAAACAATGGATTCCGCAATTCAGTAACACATTACAGTTTCAGGCAAAAGGAATCTAGCTGTCTCTTGCTCTTCCTTTCTTACAGTATTCCTATTTCTTCCTTATTTCTAAGAAAGAAACCATGTAACATGAGACATTTAGTGATTTCCTTACAGTGTACAGCACCTTTTTGTTTTGTTTTCTTTTCTTTTGTCATTTTTTTTCTTTGAAGGTTGACTGATCTTCTTTCTTTATCCCTTCAGTGTTTCAGAGAAACAATTTCAGCAGGGTCTTTCCAGGAGTACTGTCCTGTATGTCTTTGTATACTCAGTGACATACAGTATTTTGGTCCTGTTCTCTTACACACAATGATGTACCAGATAACTCCCGTTCCTAAACAGTTTCTCAGAACATGCCAGATCCTGTTAGCATTATCTTATTCCGAGCCACAAAGTGGGAAATATTTCTGGAAAACTTAAGGAGAGTTCTTGATCTCATGGAGGGTAAAATATTAGCATCAAATCCCATTTCCACTGCTGCTCCACATGCATTTCTTCCTGTCCCTAAAGGTGGCGAATATCAAAAAGCTATCATGTAAATTGACATGAATCTCATTGTGGACTGTCACTGTTATATCAGCTCCAATTCAGCAATGACAAATTGTCCAAAAGACACTGGGGAACCTGGCTTCTATCTCTGCACTGTCTTACTGACTGTGATGAGTTTGAATAAATACAGAGATTCCCTTTCTGTAAACTTTTCAATTAACAATTGAAATCAGACAAAAATGGGGGGGGAAATCCAAAAAACCGGAAGTACAAGGTGTGTATTTCTTTGTAGTTTTCCCTTCTCATTTGACTGCAACCCTATGCTTCCACTCACATAATTTTCTGATCTGTAGCTTCCTAGGGGAGTAGATTAGAGACACCCTTGGCACAATTTCAGTACTGTAATATATTTATCTTGACAAAACCCATGTGAGGTCAGGGAATGTCTCCTATTCTCCTGGCAGATGCAGGATTGAGACATGGAAAGACTTTCTCAGATATTAAGGAATGTGGTAGAGTGGGACACAGATCCCTAGATTAATTTCCTGGTGAAATGCCTTTCATGGGTACCATTCAAGTAGGTAGCAAATCCTGTTTACTTCTAAAATACGTTGATGACATAAAAATTATTTCCCTCTGTCACTCGTACTCTTGAAAAAGAGAATGGATATTTGTGCTGCAGGTGTAAAAAGTTTGAAATGACAGTGAGCATCATCCGGAGAGCCAGGACGTTGTCATGGCATGCCTGCCAGCCTCGTTCCAGAGAGGGCAGATTTACAGGTATTTGGACAGGTCAGCAAAGAATTATCTTGCCTGTGGACACAGGAAGTATTAAGACGTACCCCAATTCAGTTCTTAAAAACAAATATGAAGAAATGTGAAAAGTATCAATGGAAATACTGTGTAAAGTCAACTGAAATCTGTAATTTCTGTGGTAGCTGGTATTTGTTATTAAAGTGCCCCCGCAAGTCATGTTATATATTGATAAAAAGTAACAGTTTTGTTCTTCTGTGGCATCAGCTGAAAATGAGGAAAATAATGGACTCTGAATTTAGGCTGCAAATACATTTAGGATGAAGGATTTTCTTTTGCTACTTCAAACTCTATTTAAAAAATAAAAAAGGGGCCAGTTTAGTACCTGAGGTTTTCTTCAGCATAGTTGTGATGTTTAGTACATTCCTTGGATAAGCTGGGAGAGGAATACAGTGTTATAATGGCCTGCCCAAGGTCAAAAAATGAATCAGTGAATCAAGCTGGGTTAGGATTTAGGTTCTTTTTGATTTCTAATCTATCATACCATTGCCCACAGGAGGGCTGTTGTATTTTTGGTGATATTGAGAACATTTTTAGATTAGCTATCATCTGTTTTTAAAACCTCTTGAAAATACTGTGCCACACTATCACATTAGCATTGTGGTTTCTACTATTTCTTACTAGACCTCTTGCAATAACTTTTGTGGATTAAAGGATTTTTTAAAAAAATTCTTCAGTACTTTTAAGTCTAGGAGAGAAATAGAAGTTTGTACGTCCTAGCCTCCCACTAATATGAGTCAAATATTTAAACACAAAATTTGAACTCTATGTGTTTTAAGAAGAAAAATACTACATTTGTGAAATTCAGCTTTCAAAAAATATATTGTGGCAATGCCTAACACTTTCTTAGTAATAAAACCTGAAATTCTATTTTTCACTAACAATAATTTTCCAATAATTATGGTAATAATCTATATATTTTATGTGTTCCATTCAGAAACATTCTTTTTTTCAACTTTTCTTTAGTCAAGAACTCACCAAAATGGGGAGATTTTATTTTCCCTTGTTGTTTTCTCCTATTTATCACAGGAAAAATGAGGGAAAGGAAATAGTGAAACTGTAGATGAAGATGTAAAACACTCACAGAATAGACATCCTGCTTTTAAAACCTAAAAATATTGTTTCTACTTTTATTCTGTTGCTTTCTAAAATATTTTTTGTGCTACCCATCACATATAATTGCAATTTATTATAAAATTATTTATATAAATTATTTATATAAAATTATTTATAATTTATTATAAAATTATTTATAAAAACATCTCATTTTTGATGAAAAGCTGTTTTTTCTTGATTTCAGAATTTTATTCATTTTTTCAAGGTCAATAAATAAAGAAGCAATGAGATCAATTATGAGGCAACAATTTCTTATTCCATCTGGAAAATAATAACTAGAGACAGGATGAGAGGACACAGTCTCAGGTTGCGCCAGGGGAGGTTGAGGTTGGGAATTACGTGGAATTTCTTCACAGAAATGAATGTTAAGCATTGGAATGGGCTGCCCAGGGAGGTGGTGGAGTCACCATCCCTGGAGGTATTAAAGGAAAGACTGGACATAGCAGTCTGTGCCCTGGTCTAGTTAACATGGTGGTGTTCAGTCATAGGTTAGACTTGACAATGGCAGAGGTCTTTTCCCACTTAATTGAGTCTGTGATTCTGTGAACTACTGGAGGAAAAACCCAAAACACCTCTAGGAGGAATTTTAAGCCAGGCCCGACTAGAGGGCATTGCAATCTTTCTCATGTTATCAATTACAGGCTCTTCTGGTGACTTTACCATGACCTGTGCAGTGGAATGGGCCATTCAGAGGGTGGGTTGTTAATCAGTGTTGAACCTTGCACTTGTTGTAGTATCTGATGTGCAAACCCCAGCAAGAGATGTGCTCTGTCAATGGGAGAAAAAGCCCTTCATGAAACTGGCAGCAAGTGCTTTTTTCCATTGCCCCACAGAGACGGGAAGATCAGATCACGCCCCTGCACATCCCCCCAGAAGATTTAGTTTGGGTGGGGTCCAAGAATGGGCATTGCCTAAATGCTGACGATCCACTTCCTGCTGTTGGGTGTTGCAGCATTTCCCACAGTAAAAATATTTCCCAGAGCAAACCAGTGCTGTTTCTATTTTAAGACGCATACTGCTACCCTCTAAGCCTTACTGGACCCAAGGTGGAAGGACAAAGTAAAATCTTTCTAGCTTTGCAAGGTGTTACACATGGCTGATGAATGAGATTTAGCATCCAACATCCCTCTTGTGTTTGATCTACTGCAGCTCCAGCCCAGCTAGCTGATCCATCATTTTCTGAGTCATAAGTGGTGGTTGGCTCATGCAGCTCGTGCTTGAATGAAGGTTTCCCAGTGAGTGGTGACACTTGCTGAGCTCATGTCTGGGGAGATGCTGAGGGCAACAGTATGAGACTGACATTTAATAATGAGCTGCAAATCACAGGTGAGGGAAGACCACCCATTTAGGCGATCTGTCACTGAAAATGCTCTGTTTACCATTGAAGGCTAAGGGTGCTCTTTTGTTTCCATCTCGGTTTTAAAGAAAAGCGTAATTTTCTTTTCCCACTGTAACAGGGGCTTTGTCATGCTATATATAAGGTAAAAAGCCACTCTTTTTCTTTTGTTTTCGCTGTTCCATTGTCTTATGATGATATTCAATAATAGAGGCTACCAGGAGCTTTTTTCATACAAGCCCTGCTTTGATTTATAGCACAAGAATATGTCTATAGGCAGCTGAGGCTAAGTCAATCTGTAAGCACAGCAATTTTGGAGGAAAGCAACATGAGTAACTTGAGAAGGCTGAAATCTTTTTGATACTAACATAATTGACAACACCTCAAAAAGAGAAAATGGAAACATTTTGCACGATCTATTTTGGGAAATCTGTCCTTTCCCTCCCTCCATGCTCACACTAGGTTTATTTTTAAATCTGCAGACACAGTAGTGCAATTTTCATCACTGTGATAGTCAGTGGCTGTTTACATCACACTGGTATTTTGTCAGAAACAAATGCAAGTCTCTTTTACAAGGAACTTGCTCAATTAGCAAGCTCATATTTAATAACTTCCTTGCCTATATTAACTGGTGTATTTAAGATTTAATGCAATTTCTTTTGCAGTACAACCTATGCATAGTCATTTAATTTACAACCAGACTGGATACATAAATTATAGAAATTGTAGAGGCACTAATTTTCAACTGCAAACACCATGTTTAGAGAACATCTTAAGGGCTTTTTTTTTTAAAGCAGATCTCAGAAACAACAAGGTGCATGCAAAGATTCAACAGGACTTATGCCTTCAGTGATACTTTTATTTCCTCTATTCTTTACCATTTCAGTGTAAAGCCTAATATAATAGACACATTTCTCTCTTACAACCTTGAGATGAAAAAGGGATTCTGACCTCTGAGGTCATCCCTGTGTGATCCAGACTAATAGAGGGAGGCCATTACCATGGATACTTGATCCTTGGTTATTGGGGAAAGAGAACAACAGTCAACAGCCACGTCTAAAGCTAATTTTAAAGGAATGTGGAAACCAAGAAAATCTACTGCAAGTAAGGATTCACTACTTTTGGGCAGACCTTTTTGCGATAAGCAAGGAGATGCCAAGAAAGCTTGCTGACCTATGCAGCAGGCTCCCCAGCTATAAGGAAAGTGTCCTGGCAGATGTTTGTTTGTAATGTCCCTGTCCAGCCAGATGCTGCCCTGCTAATGAGCATCAACACTGGCACGACGGTATCCAGCATATCAGCACAACCAGGTGAAAGTCAGCCAGAGGAAAGCAGTCAGTGCCAAGCTCCACTCAGGCACCATCACTGTAACAGGAACAAAACAAAACTGAATGAATCAGCCTGAAGTAGACGTAAAACTATGTGGGAAATCAAATCCATTTTTCAAAACAATTTTTCTCTGCCATGTTGCCTTCACCCACCAATCACGATGACTTTGTTATTCTAAGTTTCAACCTTCACTCTTTCTACTGCATTTATTTTTAAAAACCTCAACAAACTAAAAGAACAGCAACAAAAAAAACAAACAAAACAACTGAAAAAAACCTTGCCCCCCACCCCGCAACTATTCTATAGGAATACATAAAATCTTCGTAGGAAAGGGTAGTGTGCTCCATCACGTCCCTCCCTTCTCTTTGTGGTAGGACAACACACATGGGTGGTTAGTTCTATTCATGTAGCAAAATATCATGAGAAACTTAACAGTTTACAAGTGATCTGTAAGATGCTGCAACCATCACTGTGTAAAAAAATTGCCTGTGTTCTAGCAATACTGACATTTTCTCACTCAAGATCCCCAATATTTTTATCTGTTAAGTGTCTATTTAAGAAAGTGGGGCAGGGAGTAGAGGCAATCCTTTTTAAATGAGTACATGTAAGGAGACTAATGATGATGAAAAGTTACTTCCAAGAAGATCTGTTTGATGTGAGAATGTGGTGCTCTGCTACTGAGATAAAAGTAAGATGATCATCTGGGTAAAAATTTATGTGAAAAATGTATGAAGGTCTTATATTAAATTGGTGAACTACACCAAAGTACAGAAACAGAGCTTTCAGGACACTATCAAAGTCCGTAGGGAGCATTTAAATCAAGGCCAAAAGGATCCAGATCTCTGTTGCCTTCAGCTTTCACCCTGCCATCAAAAGAGGACGCCCTGTGGTTCACTTTCAAGGGAAATACACAGCAGTGTTGTGCATTTTGTTACTTTTTTGTTCCTTTGCAGTAACATTAGAAATAATGTTTATTATAAAGAATGAAGCTGGAAGTCCTGAGTGACACTTTGAATAGGATTGTTAATTGTAAATAATGGACCAAATTCTCATTTATTATTGAGCATTTACTAATGCTCTAGCAATACAAAGGGGTTGACACCTTGGTTTAATGTACATTTGGAATCACTTTCATCCTCTGCTTTCCATAGGGAGAAAATCCTTGGAATGAACAGTAGGACTCCTAATCTACTTTAGATGAGCTTCCAATAATGAGTATTTCTTGAATTAAACATGCCATCTTAAACATTCCAGTTATAATAAACAATATTAAAAACCTCAGAGTCTCAACTTCCACATGTGCACACACAAAAATGCCCCTAAAGCCAGCCTTGAAAATAAGGGAGATTAACTTTAAAGTTAAGATAAATACTTAAAGTTCAAACTAATATAAATTATTTAAATAAAGACTCTTTGGCAGTGCAGAGCAAAAATGTTCCTGAATTGTTACTTCTTTTAGGGTTACATTTTGGTGGGGTTTGGACATTTTGGAAGTTTTGTTTTGTTTGTTTGTCTGGTTGTTTTTTAAAATAAGATGTATGGAGATAAAATATTTACTTACCATACCTTTGCTGTGAAGACAAACTTTGAGTTTTCGTGATAGATGGGTAACAAGGCCCATGGGAAAAGAGTGTGTACATCCTTGTGTAGAATGATACAAATCACTCAATTTTCATTAAAAAAATCCCAACCACTGAATATCTGAGGACATTCTAAAGCCAAAGATGATGTCTGCTGCAGTGTGCTTCTGCTGCTTCCTCTGTGTAGAGCAGCTGTGTACCTTTCAATCCAGAATAGAGCTCTCTCTTCCCAGCTTGCCAATGGTCTTTAGGCCATGCCACCTATTATTTTCATTACTGATGAAGTAACAAATCCTTATAACCAAGAAGCTACCAAAGATGGAACATGCACCATCATGAGAGCATGTACAACATCACTTGCCTCCTTTTCCTGTTTCTGTGTGGTGTAGATGAAGTCTATAGTTAGAGTTTGCTATTTTGCCACATAGTGTCTGAAATTAATTAAAGGTTTGGCACTTTTCATGTGTTATGCAGATATATTTCCCCTGTTACTACATTCTTCACCACACATTAGGTGTTAGAATGCACAGCACATTGCAGGCGAGATGGATGTTGTTTCTACAAGAATAAAAACTGTGAAATGGAGATTTTTTTAATGATTTAGAACAAAGCATATTTTTGGATCATACAGCTTATCTATGAGACTCCCTTAAAAATAAAAAAGCAACAAGTTATGCCTTATTTTTCTACTTAGGCTGTAATGATTGAAATTTCTCAAAGCATATGCTGAGAATCAGAATTATCCCTTCTCCACCTACTACTCACAATTTCTTGCCTACTGATTTCAGCACCTAATCTATGGTGCTAAAACCAATTAGTGATACATCAAAGGTTTTTGCAGTTGTAAGTTTTGGACCACTACAGAACATTAGCACATGAGCTTCTCATTATAGGCAAAGATATATGTGATCTTTGATCATGTGATAAAAGATACATTCAAAATATGTTTTCTTTGGCAAACTTACAATCTCCTAATTGAGGAAAAAAAAGCTAATTATATAGTTCTTTGCAAGGCTGGAATCTACTGTAATAAGGATTGTACACAAAAAACAAGTTGTAAATGAGAAAGGCTAATTTCACTTCTTTTCTTTTTCAGAATTTTTTTTGCTTTTAAAAGTTGTAGAATGGTAGTTTTCACAAATCATATGCTCTGGAGAGTGGTTTGAGGTTTCAAGGGTGTTTCTGGCTTAATATTCTGACGAAATCTCAGTCCCACAGATGTGCTTAGCTTTTGGCACAGAGCAGCCTGATCCAAGTCAATGAAACTACGTCATGCCTGCTAAAGCTAAGTATCAAAGAATAAATTAATAAATGCCATGTTCTCCTGGTGGCTGGCTCCCAGTATGCCTCTCCTGTTTGCATGAAGTGTGTGGGCCCAAAGCAAGTGATGAAATCGATGGTGAAGCAGCACATTGCTTTAGAGCTCAGACTACTTGACAGGCTATTCATTTTCTCCTGCCATTCCCCATCCCTCCACAAAGTCCTCCAATAGTCAGATTTAAAAATAACAAATGGAACATTGCCATTTGATATTAGATCCTCAGGAAGATTTATTTATAGTCCTTTTCTTCCCTGGAGAGGTATTTTTCCATCCTTTGGAAACTGTGCCCAAGCTTGGCACATATCAGCCTGTGTTACATTTGGCAGAGCATCAGAAGAGAAATAAAAACTGCTTGGAGCTACAGGGGAGATGAGATGGACCGGGCACATTGAGTGTGAGCTGTGGCAACCACGCTCCAAAGTAAGCTGAGAGGAATGGGGAGGTTGACAGGTCTGACCTTTGCTTCTTCCCTTTGCTTTGAACAAATTGGGTTTGTCTTAGGACATAAAAAAGGTGAAGGGAGAGAAAGGGAGGGACAAGTGAGAGGAGGAAGGGGGAGGAAAGAAAGAAGGAGAGAGGGAAGGAGGCAGAGATGAGACAATCTTCTTTCCTTTTGCCCATGAAATCTCTTAGTCACAGACCAAGCTACTTAGATTGGCCACTGAGATAAACATTTCAATTTCATGGTCATGGAATCCCACTGGAACTTCTAGTATAAGTAAAGCAATATCCAACATGAAAAGATCCACAGAAGGAAACAGAAGCCCTTTTGCTACAACTGTAACACTTTGCTGCAAGAATTACAGAAATTCATTGGAGAATTTTTCACTCTTGAGAAAAGTTTTCTAAACACTATTTTCAGAAGGTTACTCCCTAAACTTTTGTTTCTTTGTGATGGACAGTGCAGAGATTTCTCTGAACACGTCAACTTGGATTCTCATTTTTAAAATTGCTTATTTCATTGAGGAAGGGACAACACCAGAAAAAAAAAAATGTACTGAAACTTTTTCTTAGCTTGTGTTCCCATAAAGTTAATTCCCTTTTTCAGGTTTCAAACTATAATGGTACTCTTGAAAGTAGTCTTTGGGATACCACAACTTTGGGTCTTTCACAAAGTCTTTGGATATTTCACAACTCCTTTTCCTAATTACATCTCCCACATTTACACGAATTAGCAACACAGGATGCCTTTTCTTTTGCATAGTCTAATTTATGCACTAGGGTTCTTCAGGTCTCAGTAGTTTCCAGAAAAGACTCTCCCTGATATAATGAGGGTCACCACACTTTGAACATCACTGGTATATCTCGGTAAAGACTGCAAGTGAGTCAATATTAGGATTTTTTTCTGGATTTTTTCTTCCTATCTATTGAAACCCCATCACATGACTTCTGAAATATCTGCACTAAAGCACAATTAAATAATCTAATCTTTTCCTCCATCTCTACTCCTGAATGGCAGATAATAAATCTAATTCAAAAATTATTTCTATTGTTCAGAGGCAGATGCACAGGTTTTTATATTCCTCCTCCTTTTTCAAGACACCCACCTCCTTAAGATTTCATTTTCTCTCCATGCAATAAAAAAAAATGAAATAACATAGGATTTTTTTTTTTATAATTTAACTCCTTTTGTTCTTAGTGTGAATAACAGCACATGCCAAGAAAACAATTACATAGCACCTCTGTATTGATTTGCCTAATTATATCTCTTTCCTCGAAGCAAAGTTGTTTGCTTCGACATGGCTGGCAAACCAGAGTGGTTTGTGCACTTGTTTTACCGTTCACTTCAATGTAGTAAATTATGTCTTTGATGAGAGCAGGCTGAAGGGCATCCACAGAGCACACATGCATGTTCCTCGTACGGAGGAAGGTGCCCTCTTGGAGGAGGTACTCCTCTTGGAGTACAGACTGAACTGGAACTTGGCTGTAAACCTAGACAGCCAAATGCAGCTGAGCACCCAAGGAGCAGCATGGCTGGCTGGCTGCAGCTGAGGAAAAGGTGAAAAACAATAAAGTGTTTTCCTTTATATAAGAGAACTGGAGTCCAAATCTCTTTCAACCCCAAAACACTGCCCTAATCACTCTGCCATAAAATATGTGTTTTGGTTTTCTACTGTTGAAGAAGGCTAGTTGCCATCACTAATGTATGAGGCAAGATCCTGTTGGCATCTATAAATGTCCAGTGGGGCAAACGAGCAGAATAATTGTATAGCCAGTGTGGGGAGAACATCCTGATCCATGAGGGAACTTTACATATCAGGGATCCTACCAGAGCACAGTAGGGTAGTCTCCCATGCGAAGGGAGCCATGACTTCCAGCTCTGTTTAACAAAAAAAATGCTTTCCAGTAGAGAATTTGCTATGTGGAGCACGGGTGGAGGGAGTGTGTGACAGATGAGCTTGGGCACTGCGGCCAAGGCTGCGCCTCTTGGGTGAATGACCCTGGGTGGTACCTTCAAGACAAGCAAAGGCTTTTTACATCTAGGTTTTGGATTTACACCTCCAAAAAGGCCAAGAGGCAAAAAAGGCCACTCCTGGGAATTTGCCACACTGACCTGTTGCTGTCAGCTGGAATTTTCAAAGCCACAGTGAAAGGCAGTAGCAGATCAGGATGCTCAGGTATTTCCATTTTTCCCTCAGTCACTCTCCACTGCCCAGTAGCAGTTCATGCTTCTGACTCATGGGATGTTGCTGATGTTTGCCTGGGGACCTTTTGGGATGAGATGACCCAACACAGCAGATACTAGTTACACTACCATGTTATCGAACTTCTTTATTTGGCAAATAGTTCAATGTTGCTGTCAGATGAATTCCTTGCCATGAAAACAACTGAAAAATGGGATCTTAAAGGCCCAAAATCACTTCCAAATTGAAGTGTTTGTCTCTTTTTAAACCATCTGCCTCATATATTCAGTTTCTGTTTGTTCAGTCTTATAGGAGGAAAAGGAAGAAGAGAAATTGAATGACATGAACCACTCATGATCACTGTAAAAAGAAAATGTTTAACCAGATCATAAAGTTGAATACAGCATAGCTGCACTGAAGTTCATTATAAAGCTATAGTTTGCAAATTTGGAAAGTATCCAGAAAGTATCCAGCCTTATGTCCTCACATGAGAAATTGAAATAAAACTGTAACACACACAGTCACACACGTATCTCCAAGAAGAAGGATATTCTTCACACAAAACATATTCTAAATATACCTTGTTGATACTAAAACATCAAACATCAAACATAAAACATCAAAATTTTGAAAGGACTGTGGTGTTATTTATTACATCACTTAATTTCTAACAGATTTCAAACACAGCACTTTCCTGCTAATAGGATATACTTATCTATAGATGTCCTCCTCCTCTACAAATTGCATTCCATTGGTTTTCTTATGATAAAAATTGTCTTTAGGCAGATCTTATACATTACTTTTTCCTGGTTTAATGACAAAGAGTGTGTAGGTAGATATGGGATATTAATTAGTTTTCATTAAATAAATGGGGGAAAAACAGGCTAAATATACTCAAATCATTAGCATGGCAAATCCATAATTTTGGCAGCTAAAATTAAAGATAACTCTAAACTCAATAAAAACAAAAAAACCCTGAAGTCTGGTTACTCTGAAAGGAGATTTACACTTGAGCAAAAAAGAAGAAATAACCCACACTTATTTCAGGAAACAATGCATTCAGCCCAGTTACAAGAACATATCTGTTCATTTTTATACAGAGTATCACAACACACTTTTTTTAAAATTACGGCCTTCTTGCTATGATGCCATACCAAGGCTTTTTTTTTCTTTGCTTTTTGAATCAGGTGCAGATGAGCTTATTTAAACTCAACCATGTCCACAGGAAAATCTAGAAACACCCCGTGTTTTTTGCAGGTAGGGAGACTGTTTGACCTGTCAGTTGGAGATCCCACCTGGAATATCTGCTGGGGTTTCATCTCCTCAGTGTGCCCTCTGTGACACTCTGGCTCAGCCAGAACCACGGGGCAGAGCCAGGCTTGCAGCAATGTCACCCAGGGAGAGTGAGGCCGTGGGGGCATCAAAGGGATGCTGCCACCTCAGCCCCCTGCTGGGACCTGAACTCACTTGTTCTTATTCTCTGCCCTCACAGATTAGACTCCACTGTTATTCCTCTCTCTAGGAGGAGTTATTTCTGATTTTCCCTGGTGTAAGAGAGCCATCAGTCCCTATGCCTGCTGTGGCAAGGACAATTTATTATGATGGACATTTCAACACTCTCAGCAATGTTTCTCAGAATTTTCCAGGGTGCCTTTAAAATGAGATGCAGCTAGGCTTTCCACCAGCACATAGAAGCTTTATTTAATAAAGCTGAACAAATTAATTACAACCAGGACAAAGAAAAACAAGAAAATTTTATATGCATTAGCATCTTTCCCTGATCCCAAATTTTTCCCAAAATTACTGTTATTTAAAATTCCTCAATGTGTGGTTTCTGTAAACATACCAGCCTGTAATTTGCACAGGCAAGACTTGTTCTATTTTTTTATCATTATTCTTATTATTTTTATTCACAATTTACTATCTGTGTGGTGGGTCTGATCCTTGAAATCACATGGCTGTCCTTCTGCTCGAGACTCCCTGACTTGCAGCAGGGTTTTCAGATCATCACAGAACAGTGTTGCCACCCATGTTTATGTAAATAGATGTTCTCAATTTTTTTGCCCCATTCCTTCAATGAACGTATTTAGAGAAAAAGTCATGCCTTTAAATGGTTACAATAAGAAACTAGGAGACGGTTACAAGTGTTGCTAATTAGGGAACAAAAAAATATCCAGTGGAAAAAGGTTGGAATGATTTACCAAAATTTACAGAATTCCCCCAGAAATCGTAGAGGCTTGGGAGAACTCAAATGGCCCACTTCAGGTTATGAACCCCATCTTTTTCCCTTTTCCTTTCCCAGCTTGCCAAGGAGGCTCCCCAGCATCCCGTGTGGGTCACTCAGAGACTGCAGGTGCTGTGAAAGCCATGGCTCAGTGAGGACCAGCGACCTCTGGAGCAGCAGCTCCCGCCCTGGACAGCTGCGCGGCACTTCGGAGGGAAAAGAAGAGCCCTGCGGCTGCAGCGCAGCTGGGTTTGGTAGGAAACGCTGAGCCTGGAGAGAGGGGCACAGGATGCGCCGCGGCCGCCAGACGAGGACGCACCAAGCGCGGAAGGAGAAAGCTGCTCTGGAAATCGTTTCTGCCCCCAGCTGTAGCCGCAAGCAGCCTGCAATCAAGCGCGGAGCTGTTTACCTTGTGTGCCTGTTTCTGCCAGGCTCCCGCCGTGCTCAATCCGCTGCTCCGGTGACTTGGGGACGGCTCCCGGGACCAGGCTCCGCTCGCTCGCACCGCTAGAGGGCTTGGGCTGGCGTCCGGAAAGCGGGGAAAAGCTGCGAAGTTTCTTTCCTGGGTTTCACCTACACACATACCAACATAAAGCGAGACTTAAGAGGCACTGCTAGGTTTTCATCTCTTCGTTATAAGTTTGCCTGGATGTTTTTCTCACTACAGTCGGCATATCAACCCCGTATAGGAGATGTACACTCAGAACTCTGGGGAGACATCTCTTCATCTTCAAAGGGACCTGTCAGACACGACCAATACCCACAGAGCTCTTACATCCATGATTATCATTGGGATTTGGGAATTTTAGAAGCGGAGATTTTGTGGGTTTATCATTCCTGCTATACTTTATAAGATTAAGAAGTCTTGCTTAAGTTGGCTCACTCCTGGAGAAAGAAAAAAAATCCAATATAAAAAAAAAAGGCAAACCATAATCAGAATCTAATTCTCCTACTGCATGTGCTCAGAACCACAAGGACCATGAGTTCACCCTCCTCAATTAAATTTGGTGTTAATATTGCCAAACAGGTGTAACTGTGGTTGTACCTGTCTCACATGCTAACCACCTAAGCAAGGGCTTCAGTCACATTGTTTTATAACCACAAGGTTTCTTCTCCTGAAATATCTCTACATTCAAAATAGAAGTGACCATTATCAAATGGATTAAAAAAAAAATCAAAAATATTTAAATCTCTTAATACATATGCTAAGGGACTATTTTCTTCACACAGCAGTTAGGGAGCTAATGCTGCTTATGGCATCATTCCAATTCAAAGAAAAAACATGTACTATAAGGATGAATTCTAATAAAGTTCTAATAAAGGATGAAAGTGACAAAAGCAAGACTGGGAAGTTAAGGGCTTAGATCAAAAACTGAAGAAAGCTAAAATCTATTTGTGACTCCATTTTTGACCACAGCTTCTCTCAGGTATTTATTTCTGTGTCCTTCACACTCAGTCTCCTGCACGGCTACAGTTATATTCTCTTTTATCCCAAGCCCAGTTGGGACCCAGAAACCACCCAAGCTGTTCACCCTAGGCAGTCTGCTCAAACACTGGCAGTCTCTGTCTTCTCCCTTCATCTTAATTTTCTAGCACATTAATATGGCTTCATATCCACTTCTCCCATATAGAGGGGCAGCCACCAAGTCCCTCTCTTATACAGATCTACTCAGCTCATAAGTATTCCCTGCCCCAAAGTCACAGTGCTCAGAGTCCTAGCAAACCTTTCAATCTTTAGCTCTTTGTGGTTTTCTCAAAATCCCCATATCCATAGGTCTTGTGTACCTTTTACCTCCAAATCCTTCAAAACAGGTTATTAGAAACTTTTCCTCCCCCAACATCCACCTCCTCCGAGCCTAGAATTGTGTTTCTTTTCTCCTTTTCAACCTTGTCCTGCTGTGGGGACATAATTTTGCTGTCTAAATCCTGGGTACCAATGGAAGAGCCCTAGACTGTGCAAGAAAACCTCCTCCCAGTCCTGGCTCTAATCATTAAGAGTTGGGGGCTGAAAATGAAAAATGACTTGCAGATTTTTTCAAACTTTATTGAAGATGAACAGATTTTTAATAGAATAGCAAAGTGTACAAGACTAACAAATATCTTGCAAAGAGAGCACGGAAGTTCTCCTGCTTCTCAAAAGCAAATACGCAAGATTTTAATGAGGAAAAATGATCCTTGTTTTTGCCTTGTTTTTGGAAAGACTAATCAATCTGGCCTATTATTTCTAATTAGACAAGCCAACTTAGTAAGAAACAATCCAATCAGTTTCTCCAGAAACGTAGACATGCAAGGATATGTATGCTTGCCTGCTCAGAGATGGGTATTTTTTGTACACTGCTTCTGATGTTCAGGCTCTGCCTTGCCATCTCCCTTCCTGTCCTTACTCCTCCACTGCATCAGTTTTGCTTTGCTGTTTTCTTTCCCTCTTCCTCAAACAGGTGATTTCATGACACAGGTGACCGTCTGCCAGTCCTGTCAGGCATTCTCACTTTCTCCTTTCAAACTGCTACTCTTCTTTCACCTTCCTGTCCAATGCAGGGTTCTACGGTTCCTGTTTTCACACCCCCTCTTCCCTTTCCTCAAAGGATACAAGCAACCATGATTTTCCCAAAGCAGAGTATCCTGCACAGAACTGTAGCAGTCCAGCAGAGTGAGAATGTTGGATTGTGAGCTCTTGAGGACAAGGACTATACTTATGTTCCTCAGATATATTGAAATTACTTTGCCGCCTACATAATGGTTAATAAAATGAGCAGTGATGTCAATACACCTTCCCTTTGCTCCCTCTTCTGAAAGCTATTGTTGCTTATATTACACTGCTAACATCGAGTTTACAGCATCATTCCCTTCTTTATTGGATTGAGACTCATGACTTTTTCAAAACCATTCATATAAATGTTATTATAAAATCAGAAGAATAAAAACTCTTCAGTTCCATGAAGGAGATACAGTGCACAAAGCACTTTTATTCCAGTCATATTGATTTCAATTACTTCTGTAACAAGACTGTTACCTGACATATAATACAGCCAAAATGAGAATTTAGAGTTCACCTGCAACACTTTGGCTTTCCTTTGCTTGTATAAATAACTATTTAGGTAACCTTGCTAAGTTTTAACACATATAGATGATGCTCTAACACAGGACATACAGATTAGATGAGGCTTCAGAGTAAATTACATATTATAAGGTATCATCAGTATTACTAAATTAAAGCTACGTATATCTTGTGTAGACACACATACAGAAAATACTGTTTGTGGAAGTGAAAGACCTGTAGTGGTTGGGTCCAGATTTCTTCATTTTGAATAGTTTGGATAGTTACTATTGACAACTTGAAAAGAAGACTTTCTGAAAAGTATTTGTGATTAAGGGAATTTTATTTTCTGGTTTTTATGTAGATCTTCCCTCCTCTCTTAGTTCTTTGCAATCCACTCATTTGATCTTTCTCTTAAATCTCTTCATAATTCTTAAGTATGCGAATTAACAAATTGTGTTTCCATGCCAGAAGAAAAATTGCCTAAAAATTGCCTTGTCTCCTAAATTTCCTTCAGGTTATTAAATCTTCCCAAGGAAAATGCTGCATACTTTTTTATTTTGTTATAGGCAGGGTCCTGTTTACTCTTGCAAAACTGAGGAATTTAACAAGTTTTCTCCTTGTAGAAGGTTATCATCCTCTAAAAAAATTAAAATTAAAAAATAGAGTTTGCAATATGCCTGAAACCATAACATAAACAATTGGTAAATTCCTGTTTTTGCACCCACTGATGATTAATTAATGTCAGACTTCTCTAATGTCAGTAATGGCAGGTTTAGCAATACATACGCAATTCATGTGCTTGTTCCATTAAAAGCTTCCCACACTTGATAACTGATGAAGTGCCCCTATCTCTGTTGCCAAAACTTGCACCTTTCTACTTCCTCCAGCAGCTCATGAGAAGTTAACTTTATTAATACAGACTTTTAAAATACAATGAAGGGTAAATTGAATGTAATATGAAAATTCCAAACACAGGAAATATTGTGCTACGCTATTATTTGTAAATTTTAAATAGTAGAATTTTCCCTTCTCATTGATTTACAACTGAGCTGAAAATGCAAGAGAAAATACAGATTTAAGACTCAGCCTGCCGCAGAGTACATAGCTATTTTTGTCTATCAAATAAAATGTCTTCATAGGCTTGTTGCTAGCATCGAAAGGGAAAGGGAGAAATTGATAGTAGGAACTAGTCAAAAATTGGGATCAACAGACAGCATAAGCAGACTTCAGTAAGGTTTGTGACACTGTCCCCCGTAAGATCCTCGCAGTTTATGCTGGATGAGCTGACAGTGAGGTGACAAATGGCAGAACGTGTGAGCCCAGAGAGTGGTGATCAGTGGCACGAAGTCTTGTCAGAAGCCAGTGGCTAGCAGTGTATCCCTGGGATCCAGTCCCATTCAACATCTTCATTATTGATCTGGATGGGGCAGAGCGTTCCCTCAGCAAGAGGGGGCTGATGACACAAAACTGGGAGGAGTTGCTGGTACACCAGAGCTGTGCCCTGCTCCAGAAGGACCTCAACAGGTTAGAGAAATGTGGTGCCAGAAACCTTATGAAACTCAACGAGGGGAAGTGTGAAGTCCTACACCTGAGAGGATCAGTCCCAGTTCATTCTGGGGACCACCTGGCTGGAAAACAGCTTGGCAGACAAAGACTTGGAAGATCTGGTGCAAACCAAATCTGAACATGACAAAGAAGACTAATGCATGGGCTGCATTAGAAAGAGTGTTACCAGCAGGTCAAATGAGCTGTCTTCCCCTCTGTTCAGCACTTGTGAGGCCACATTTGGAGTATTTGGTCCAGTTCTGGTCTTCCCAGTACATGAAAGAAATGGACATACTGAAGAGTGTCCAGCAAAGGGCCACAAGGATGATGAAGGGACTGGATCATTTCTCCCATGAGGAAAGGCTGAGAGCTGGGGGAGCTCAGCCTGGAGGACAGAAGGCTCAGGGAGAAACATTTAATGCTTACAAACAGCTGAAGGGAGGGTGCAGAGGAGATAGAGCCAGGCTCTTTCCAGTGGTGCCCAGTGATAGAACAAAAGGCACTAACTAAAACAAAGTATGTTCCCTCTTAATAGCAAGAAACATATTTTTTTTACTGTGAGGGTGAGCGAGCGCTGGCCCAAGTTGTCCAGGGTGATTGTGAATTCTCCTTCCTTGGACATATTCAAAATCCATTGGAATGCAAAGCTGAGCAACTCGCTTCAAGTGGCCCTGCCTGAGCAGGTGTTTGGATCACATGACCTCCAGAGAGCCCCTTCAGCCTTAGCCTTTCTGTGGTCCTTTGAGTCTCTGAAAATCTCAAATTAACCTCCTACAGCTGATACAATGATAAAGACATAAAATAGAGGATAAAAGTACCTGCTACTGGTGTCATTTATAATACCTGCTGCTTAGTAGCAGGGTTATTACTGTCTTAATTTGAACTGTTTATCTTGCACTTCTGCTATTGCATTGTTTTTTGGATCTTCAGACAATTACTGTGAATCAGTATATTCTTTTGTTTGTCTCCTTTAAATCTCTATGATCTATGAAGGCTATCTAGACAATGTATTTTCCTTGTCTGAGTGGTTTCCAAAGGGAAAGATATTGGTTTCTATTTTTTCTTAGCCCAGATTTAGAGGGTTGGTCTCTAGAGAGGTAACTGGAACAACTGAGAGTGGCACTTAAAGAACTGAGTCTTTCTGACAAAGTTTCAGAAAAGCCAAACCAAAGATTAAAAAATACTCTGACAGATTGAGAGACAAACCAGCTGGCAGGCAGCGTAGAAAAATTTAAATATTCCCATTCTTAATAATCAAAGTAGAAAATCCACTGAGGAAAACCCGTGTTCCTTTTCATTTTTCTTTTCTACTTGGATCATCAGTTTTCATGATCTCTGGATGAGGCAATATCATGACTATTGTCGGGAGACAGAGCTTTAACACAACATATTAGAAATTCTAGAATAGGACTGCAGTGTCAAAGCAGATAGGTCCCAGTAAATCCCTTAAGCTGCACTAGAATAGGCAAGCACACACAAGCAGCAGTGCAGGAGGCTCATGTGGTTCCGAAATTGCACTTCTGATCTTTCAGGCTTATCAAGAAGTGCCCAACAATTCATCCCCTCACTTTCAAATGGATTTTTATCCTGCAGCTATGATGGGTCCATGAGAGGATTTAGGCATGCCATCTTTTTTTTTTAACAAAGAAGAAAACAGCTGTTCATAAACAGAAAATTTTGAGTTCATTCTTTCACTTAAAATTTATTCAGTATGCAAAATAATTTTAACAATCTATTGCAGCAATTGTCTATCAGTCCTACAATCGTATACTACAAAATTTTACACAGAAGTTTTTCATTATAAATTTTATACTATTAAGGTTTGCAAATCTATTCTAGTCTAAAATTTCAGTCCACTGACTTTTATAAACATATACGCATGTAAGCCTTTGTAAATCAAGTGTCCAAACAGAGACTTTCACAGTACTTAAATAATTTGCCACATTCATCTTTAGAATTCTTCAATAACAAAAATGGCTCTCAGAGAACTTCCTGAAAAATTGTAAAAGCTGGAACTCATTTTTATTAAGGACCACTCAGGTAGTTTCACTTAGCAGTTAGGTGGAACTTCGCAACATACAAATTCTCCTTCAAATGCCCCATGCTGGTACAGATTCCATGTGAAATTACTCATATGAGATCAAGACCCAGGGACAAGAAGAAGAGAGCAGAAGATGGGCAGTACAGACCTACTGATGTGCTCTGTATCGACATCTTACTCGATATGTAAGAAGACTGTGATGGCAATCAGTTTCCACAAGATCCTTTCCATCCACAGTAATAAATGTGGCCTCACATCCTTTTGCCAAACCAGGAACTCCCCTGTGAGCAGAGAGCAGACAGAAACTCCAGATTTCAAGCAGTTCAGGTGTGCCAAACTAGGAAGCAGAATAATAATATTTTTCTTTTTCCAGTGTCTTGCAGTCTTAGCCAGGTGTGAAGACTTATTTTTCACTGCTGGGTTATTGGAAACATTTGTACACAAATTTAGAGAGCCACACTCACAGCTTTGGCTTGCGCTACCAACAACCCAGTGTAGCTTCCAAGATGAGGTTTGAACATTGTGAGGAAATTTTAAAAAATCTAAGATGCTTTAATAGTCGTAACCACGTGTTTTTATACTTTGCATTAATTACTGCTCTTTCAGGGCACTCAGACATATTAGTTCTAAGGTTGCTTTACTTTTTCTAAGTGCTTGAAGAATCTTAATTCCTTCATGAGTTGCTCAGGGTGGAATATTTATCCACCTTACACTCTACCTTATCATAAATCACGGTAATGGTTGTGGAAATAGTCCCTGCAGGGTGCCTTGAGGTGTAGCTGACTCATGACAGAACATTACTTTGAAGTTTTACAGTTGTATTTTATTTTTCAGGGAGTAAACGGTGCAACTGCAGGAGAAATAACACTTTTAAAAAGTAGTGAAGTAACAAGGGCCAAATGCATGTGATGTGCAAATAAAACAAGAAATTAAAAAGCTGGCTTGTAACTTCTGGGTACATCTTGTTGCCATGGTGCTTCTAGAAACCTCTCCCTATCTGCTATCTGCCTAGCTTTCCCAGTACCATTAATTGCTCAGGCCCTAGGAAACTGGATTTGTCACTTGGAGTTGGACTGTGGGATACACAAACGATGATGTGGCGCGCTCTGCATTCTGAATGGGAGCCTGCTTCATTTATAATTCACTAAAAGGCATTTTAAGAATATTTTTCAAAATAAGATTATAAATTCAGATTATGCTGCTTGTTTTTATAATCTAATGACAAGCTTCTTACCTTTCAATGTCTGCATTGTTTTGTGTCAAGAAATCAGTCTCTTAAATATGTGCAACATGATATAAAGCAATTCATTTAGTCACTTAGACTGAATTTTCTCTTTTAATCTTGGACTACTGTCAAAAACATGAGAGAAAGACCTTTCCATGAAGAAATCTATAATGAACAATTAGGCATTGCTCCATCTGAGGGGAACTTGGACAGATGGGGCGAGTTACAAGAAAATTAATAAAAATCCCATACAGGCACTGTACTTGCCATCCCTTCCTTAACACTGCTATTGGTAAAGACTTGCACAGACAAATTTATCCATTAACTCCACATGACAAAAGCAGAAATACAGAAGTACAGTTACAACAAACCCAGAAAATAATCCAACAGACAAGAACTGCAAGTTTTACAGAAGAAAGCCCAAAAAGCCTTTACAGCTCAAACAATAGAGGATGCTGAATACCACAGGCAAATTGCCTTTTTAGTCAGTTTTTTCCATATTGCTGGGCACAAAAAACTGATGAAGTAGAGAAATAGAGAGGCAAAAGAACATAAAAAAATTCCAAAGGTGTGAAGTGATAAAAGGTGTGAAAGACCAAAGGTGTGAAACAGAAGTAGGAAAGACCTCCCAAAAGAAGAGAGGAAAGAAAGCTGAACCATCAAACATTGTCTGAGATGCACTATTTCATTAAAGGCCATATGCAAGGTAGCTTTACTTGAAGAGAGCATGGGAACAAGAAGAGAATAATTTAATCTGAGAATAATAAATTGAAAATTAGGTTTCATCTCCCCTTAAATTATGATCAAATCCAGTTAGCACTTGGGAAATAATTTGAAGGGGGACAGTGGTGCAGATTGACTGTGCTGGTGACCTGTTGTCCACCTTTGCCTTGAGAAGTGGGGGGTCAGGACACACACCCCGGACAGGGTGGGGTGGGACACCTTCTGTTACATTTGAGAAAAAAATGGTGTGCTCCCCATGTTCAGTTCATTAATCATTACTGGACAGCACTGATTTTAGTCTTGAAGACATCTAAGCATTTATCTATTTGAGGTTATATTGCTACTACTATTTTGATGTTTTACATGTACCACAAAATAAGTTACTCTTGACATCAAAAGGTTCATTATGTCAAACAAAATTACATTTTTTCACGTATTTATGTTGCAGTAATTACACTGTCACTAACCTGCTTCTCTCCACATTTTTCACAGAAAAATCAATTATTCTCACAGCCTAATTAGCAAGAAATATGTCAGGATAAACTGCTTGAATCATTGTAAATTATTGTATTCATTCTCATCAGGGTTTTATTTGTCTTCAACATTAAAAGAGGATATTAGCTTTGTAGCATTCCCATAAGCAGGCTGACAAGTTTGCATTCATAAAGGTGCATTTCATGCTCTCTGTGTCAGAGATCATTTTCATTAGCAGGTAACTTTACAATACTTGAAAAGTCTGAACTGAAATTTTGAAGCATGGGAATCTATTTCAAAATAATTTTTCACACTTACCTTCACACACAACTTTCAGACACACCCAGCTACTGTTACAGCTGAATATTTTAGATCTTTCAGGGAAAAAATAGTGTGACTGTGACAGGAAACTACCTATTTTTTTTCCAGCATAAATCATGTTGATAATCTTGCCTTGAAAAGAATACACCTTTACACTTTGGAGTCTACACTTAATGCATAATAAAGTGGTATCTTTCATGTTAAATATATTGTTTTTAACTTCTGCAAAGTCCTAGCTGAGTATGATTTATTTATTGGAAAAAAAAAAACAACTTGTTTCACACTTGTAGCAGAGAAACATTTTAAATTGTTTCTTCTATTCACTCTGTGAAAACATCTTGTTCTGGGCTAAGCAGGACATTTCCCTGCGCTGAGTCACGTTGGGGTGCACTCCTAGCTTTGGAGAAGGTACATGGAATCCATCCCCCTCTGCGCAAGTCTGTGGGTTGACACTGTCACAGTGTACTGCCTGATCACACTCTGCTTCTCCACTGCTTCACTTACTGCAGACAGGGGCTTACTGGGGACTGTGAAGGAAAGTGCCAGCTGCAGGACCCTGTCTTTTGCATGCAAAATCAAGAAGGTAAGTGAGAAACAGGATGGGAGACAGCTTGTGGAGAGTGGACAGTTTCGTTGCATATCAACTGCACCCTGCCCCTAAGAACCGGCTCATTGCATTGCCTCAGATATGATACTAAGGAAAGGTACATTAATTTAAGCTCATTATCTGAGAGAACCAACTTGGGCTCCTGGTGTGTGATGTTCTGAAGAGCACAGACAGATGTGTCAGCTGAGAATGTGCTTTAAATGTCTAAAGTTAGGGGTTTGGTTGTTATCATCTGGAAAGTTTGAAATTAGATGTCCAAGGGAAGTGAGCAGGTTTTATATTCATTGCCTTGGCTCCCAAGCAATAAAAGTGAGATAATACCTCACAGGAGTTGTGAAAATTAGGAGATTAATTATTAATAGGTTACCAGATACATGGATTAGTTACTGGGGCAATACAGTGACAACTGCCATTGAGAAGCATGTAAGGAAAGGAGCAATTCTGTCTGCACACCAATGCACAAATAACATTTGGCACGTTAGATGTGAGGAGGAAGAGAATATTGAAGACTCAGGGAAAATAGGGCTTTTTTGAATAAATTATTCTGATCTGAGCATCACTGTTGCCATCTACTACGTGAGGCAGGGCATCTATGGAAAGATTTAAATGTGCTTCTGTCTTCAGAGTGTGGGGCTAAATTAAGATCAGGTAGGTTGGTTCCATTTCAACATTTCCTAACTTACTAGTGTTTGGTTTTTTTAATGTGATCAGTATCCTTAGCTCATGCTTCCCCCTTAAAAAAAGTTAAGCCTCATGCTAATGATAAAAAAGTCCTCCTCTCAGCAATACTTTGCGTATTGAGGTAAAGAGATCTAAATATTTCTTAAATTCTTCCGTTGTATCAAACTCATAGCACTTCACTATGTCTGGTAGTCCAATAGTTGCATTGCTTCCTAGGCACTTTCAATAGTCAACGTTACTGAAATGCTATGCAAAATGGGTAACTCAGTAGCTTAAGAGCAATTAAAACTACTGATAACCTAATCAGAAAGCTGGATAAAAATCACCAAAATGCAATGGATTCATTTCAGAGAAATACCAGGATAATATTCAGATATAGTCTTGATTGTATCTACATGAATTTCCATCTATTCAGAATTACAAATAGGTCTATACAAAACACATTTAAAATCTCTAATTGCTCTTATGCATTCCACTCCAATTATAATTTAATTTTAAACACTTTGCTTGAAATCTGAGATTTACAGTTACATCTGGTTGAAAAAATGGAATAAAATTCTCAAAAATGCTGATAGTATTCCCTTGCTTACCTTTTGTGTCCAGCTGAAATAAAATGAATGGTATCTAGAGTGTTTTTTATAAGCTTTCCTTTTTTTCCTTTCTTGTTTTTATCACTTTGCCAGTTTTCAAAACTTTTTCAATACTTATATATGTCACTGAGTGGCAGGATAAAGATTTACATTACTTCTTTTATTTACAGGGCTGTTGGATTTACTTCAGAACTCAGATGGTATTCAAGAGTTACAGAGTGGCAAATGGAAACATGAAAGCCTTTTCTCCGTAAAATTCTTACCAACTGATTTAATTTACTGACAAAGGGAAAAAAAGTACTAATATTCATGCCTTTTAAACATTTAAAGCATTTAAAAAATATGCATTTTCTCAAAACTATTTATTTCACCCTCTTAAAAAATGGGGCAAAAGAGGTAGGGCTATTTGATTATTGTCCAGAGTAAGCTGGAATACAATATTTTCACCAGCTGCATATCCATTCTCAAGAATATTTTCTTTCTGAGAAATTTCTTGAATTCTGACTTTAATATGAATAATTATAAGGAAAATGAATAATGAGACAGAAACAGTTTAAAGTAGCAGGAAGTATTTGACTCCCAGTGATTTGGTTAAAGGCTGGTCACGGAGTTTCCATGAATTTCCACACTTATCTATTGTGCTATGTTTAATTTATTTTTTATTTGCAACACTATATTTAATTTTAAAAATATAATGGAAGATTAATTAGAAAAAGCAGGTAAATGGAGATGAGGTAAGAGTAGTTCGGTTATACACTCTACAGGGAGCACAGGCTGACCCTAAAAGATAAATCATCTTGAGGACAATGTTCCTTGCTGGGAACTCCCAGGAACTTGTATCTTGCACACTGGCACCACATTCTTCCTTCCCAACATAAATTCTGGCAAGTTTTGTTTATAATAAAGACAAAGTGATAGGAATGGAAAGCATAGGCACTCAGTGAGCTGAAATTCCAGCGTTATGCTTGTTTTCAGTCCTTTGTGAACCATACTCTTTGCAGAAATATATGTTTAAAGAAGAAAAGGGGACTGAGTATCAACAAAACACCTTGAGCAAGGGAAAGAACTCATCACCTGGCCAGATATTTCTTATGCTTAGTACATTTCCTGGGGAAAAAAAAACCTCATCTGTTTGATAGATCCCCCTAGCAACTTTTGTGCATAAACACCTTATATGTCTGCTTCTCCTTGAAAAACTGTTGTATAAAAGCCAAAATACTATTCAATTACTGACCCTCACAAAGAAGAAATTAAATCCTTGATGGACTAAAAAATGTGTTTAATGGAGAAAAAAATAATTTGTTTTACATGTTTTTCAGAGTTAGGAACAAAAGCATTATTCTGTAAAGACAGTTTGTGCGTTTATATCCACATGCAGGAGTCTCCACATGTTAAAAAACATGCCAGCTCGTAAATGTATATTTCACTATCTGATGTAGATTTTTGCTTAGGTTTTTTATTAAGTCAGCTGGGAACCTCAAAAGCACAGAAAATAATGAAGTAAATATTTCTACTGTGTAAAATATAGCAAAAAAAAAAAAAGTCTCAAGTTCTCGACAGTTCAATTCTTACACAGACATTTGGTAGGACAGCGGACATTGTGGAAGTCTGTAAATGCACCAAAGTCACTCCAAAACCCTGTGAGTCAGGATCAGGCTTCACATATGTAACTACAGCAGCAAATAGTGAGTACTGGGCAATTCCAGTTGTGCAAAAACTAAAACTTTGGAACTAAACTAAACTAAACTTTGGGATCACTTCTGCATCTAACGGCCATCAAATGCTCTAAAATAATACAGAGTTCAATGAGGCCATAAGGAGGAAACTTTAAATTTGAAATTTAAAGGCAGAGATAACATCAAAATACATATTTTCTTTTTTCAAAAGTTATTGTTAATTTTGTAAGTACTTAACTAGAGTCTCTTTTTCCCTCCCTTCCCTTAGCATCTCTGTGTTCTGTCCTTCTTTCAGGAGGATATTTCTGTCAAGCTGCATGTCTTATTCATAAATAATCATAAACCAAAATATTTTAAAAATACTTCATAAAATCTATATGCATTTTTTAATTCCTATCATAGACAAAACACTAATTGTTCGACAGCAAGTGGTCATCAAAAAACACATCCCAAGAAGAGCTGCAAAAGCTTTCTGGGACAATGTGAAAGAGAAGAAGAAAAAAAGAGTGTGTACCAAGTGCAGGAAAATATGCAGAGCTGTAAAACTGGATGAGCAGAGGAGAATGGCTTAGTAGCCATTATTCCCAAGCAGGGAAATCCTATGCACTCAGGCAATGCTCAAACCTTGTGGGTTGGTTTGTTGTTGATACTGGTTTTTCCTTCCTAAATTTTCTCTTCCCATTAACTGCTAGATGCTGCATCCCATGGTGGCAGTCAAATCTAACTCACATGGAGTCACAACGAAAGATGTCCTTTTCCAAGTAGTGCCATATTCTAACTCTAAGGGATAAAGAAATTTTCACCATGAACAGGGAGGGAAGGCCAGAATCTCATTGAATCTCTCATGCACCTCCTTACCATTATCTGTTTCTCTTGGAAAGCACTCAGATATTATTGTGGCAAATCTGCAGATGACAAATTTTTTAAAGTACTTCTAAAAATGCACTAGTGTTGCTTTTTCCCAAGTGTGTCATACCCATGATGTGGATTTTTTCACAATTGCTGCAGGTTTATATCTATTTTGCAGCGTTTATAACTAACGTGTTTTAAGTTAATGACTTCTCACACAAAAGCTTCCCCATTTTCTGTGCTAAATCTCTGGAAGAGGGGTCTATGACAGAGGGTGTGTATTTACCCCATTCCTACAGGAAATTAATTTTGGTTGTTTCCCACAAGTTCAAAAAACTGTATTTAGTGATCTGCATTTACTTTTATTAAAACAGGAGCAAATCCTATAAGAAAAATATTTTTTCTGTAACTATAATTTTTCATGTTTTGGGTAAAATTCTCAGCAGAAATAACAAGTTTCTAAATTATTTGGCTCTTGCTAAAATTAGATTTAGATGTGAATTTAAATTAGAATTGGATTTAGATGCTCCGGTGAAATGAACCTTATTCAAATGCAAATTGAACATGAACTAGCAGAATAAATTGCCTTGTAGGCTTCTGTTTGCCTCTAATGATCCATGTTACACTATTTTCCTCTTTCAATGTTAGCTCTTATCACTTATGTAGGTACAAAAACACAAGAACAAAAACGATATGAGGAAATTTGTTAAGTTGTAGATTATGGGTGAAACATTAAATAAACCACATGTGTAGCAGATCAGGATCTGAAGACTTGTAGATTCTGACACTTATAAAGACTTGTTGAAGAGTACTACTCTTTCATTGCTTCTCAAAAAAATGATTAATTACTTGGGAAAAAGTTGTCAAGATGGCCACTGTTTATGTCCCTTGAAGTCTCTTTATCCTTATTTTAGATGCATGCCTTGAAGCATAGTTTTTCATACTAAATTCTACAACACGGTAAAGTGGCAATACAGAAATGCAAAAAAATTTACAAATAAGAGAGTAGCCAAGTTCAGTTTTAGGATGAATTTTGTAGATCCTAGCTAGGAGATAGGAGGATTTTTTTTCTTCAGATCTGCACATATAGAAACCAAGTAGGAGGTTAGAAAGGAAAAATTCAAATTCATAACCTAGGGTTTTGTTTTGATTTATATATTTTCTACTCCTTTCTAAGAATGTCTTCAATAAGGGAAATTTTTAAACTGGTTTTTACTCTTTCTACAGAAAATTAGAGGTTGTGTTAAAATATTTATGATTATCTGTTTAGATTTGCTTTAATTTAGGAATAGTTAAGAACTGCACTCACTACAGAAGTATGTATAATTATTATGAAGCACATATTTTTCCTGCAAAAATTTAGGCTGTAAAAACTGGTAATTCTTTTCTCTCCATGTTATATAAATGCTAATGACCTTTCCCTCCTTTCATTTTGTTAAATATTAAGCGTTAAGAGGAATAGAATTCTAGGCAAGAAAGCAAGCAAGCAAGCGAGAAAGAGCCATAGTTTGTCTACAGAAGACCATCAGACGTGATAGACTCATGGGAAGGATTTACGAGTTCTAATTCAGCTTCTAAATATGTTCCATACTAAATAAGGCTTGTATCTATAAGACATCTATAATCTTCTATTCCTTCTGAAGATCAATCCACAAATAAAGACCTCAGCTGTTGTTACCTGTCAGTACAATGGGTTTCTTTGCCATTATCCCTTCCTGAGGTGAGGCAGGTAAGATGCTCATGGAGACACAGCACACAGAGAAATTCATACACACAAAGAGTGAAGGAAAAGAAAATGGAGTATAATTGTGGTTATTTTTTTCTTTTTTTTTTTCTTGTTTGCAAAGACAGCAAGCATGAAGGCATCTGTGCCTGTCTAAATTCAGCCAAAACCATCTGCCAACAAGTTGCAGCTAAAGGGTAGAAAATCTAATTGTGACTCAGAGGAGTTAGAAGGGAACGTGGGAGAGAGGGCCCAGGCAATAAGCTGTGGAGATGTGTAACAGTTGGCTGAAAAGGGATGGGAAGCAGTTAAATGAATGGGGCCCATCTATTCTTACCACACTTACACTACATGAACCCGATAATTAAATGAACAGCTATAGCGTAACGTACTGCAACACAGAGCGAGATTTTTCTGATTCCAGCACAATTCCTGTGCTCTTCCTCCCATTTATACTGTCCTCCTCCACAGCTCCAAACCAGCATAATTAAGAAACTCACTGCACAGTAAATTTGTAGTTCTGTATGGTTATACTTAGCTGAAATCAATACTGACTCCAAGTTATGGTGGTATCATAAACTATTTGATTGCCTTAATGGAATTGCTTATCATTGCAATTATTTATCATTTATCACATTACCTCAAGTTATTCCTTGCTATTGATTGTACCATCCTGTGCAATTTCATTTTCATTTATATCTTCTGGATTTGAAACACATGAGGGAAAAATGCAGATTCGTATGAAGATTTTCTCTTCAACAGAGAATGTTTTGGGAGAGAGAGAGTAACAAACAAGATATAAGAGCATAATGGTTAAAGCCTGCGTACACCAAAAAGTAGGGTCATTATCTGAGCTATCACAAGATAACTTCTGCTCTTGTTTCCAATTGCCTGAGATAACATTGGTCTTTCCACAATAAAGTTCATAATTTTTACTGTAGACTTAAATGGGAAGACTATTAAACATAAGCACAACTATCAAGAAGATGCAGAAAACCCAACAACTCAGCCTGGGCTGTTTTCTATAGTGGAGCATTTCTATAGTGGAGAATTTAGAAGACTTCAGAATTATTACATATATATATATATATATATATATATATATATATACACACATGCATGCATGTATATATATATAGTATATATATACACATGCATACATGTATATATATATAGTATATATAATAATTATGGATATATATTACATATATATATGTAATAATATATATATATGTGGTGGTAAAATACATATAGTTGAATACAGTATGTTGGATGCTCATCTAGGATTCAAGAAATCAGGAATTCTTTTTTAGCAAAGATAGTCCTTAAATACAGGGAATGCCACAGCATGCAGAAATCTTGTGACATCACTTGGTCTCAGATTTTTCATCAGAGAGATTTTTTTCCCCATTTCCTTTCCAAGAGTCACCATCGTGGAAAGTTCCCTGTTCCCAGAGTTGTGGCAGACACAGAGCAGAGAGGGCTGATGAAATGATATAAACTTTCATCCCAGCACAGGGCTTGCACCTTCTGCATTGAGCCGAGTCACTGTTAAATGCAATTTATCTCTTGCATTTTTAAAAAGGTCTAATATAGAAGGAAAATCACCTTAGCTACTTGTGCCTCTGCTTCCCTGTCTCCTCCCTATATTGACAGCTCAGGGTTCAAGCTATATGGAGGTGATCATCAGCAGAGTGTCTGGTACAGTGGGAAGTGAAGGGCTACTGCAATATAATGATAGATTGATAATGATAAACTTCACTTTACAGTAATTTATTTGGTGTGTATCTGAAATCATTCAGCAAGAAGAGAGAAGGTTGACTTTTAAACTGAGAACAAATTCTCCTAGATTGTCCCTTTCAGTCTTTTGCGTTGATCTAATTATAGGAAAGCTATCATTCTACCAGAAGCTTTAAATATCAGAAATGACTAATACTTCATAAGGTTACTGTGCTGGAACAGAACTTTGGAAATCCTTTGCAGAAGAAGTCTTTTTGGTTACATAAAGCCAAAAAGTTCAGATAGGAACTTAGATTTGAAGAGAACTAGAAAATAAATACAGAGAAATATATTTACCATAAATTTCACATGGTCTGTTTCTGAAGAAGACTTTGAGGATTATTATGTTATTCTATATTCTCTTCAACCATACTCCTGTTGCATTTGGGCGTTTTTTTCACAGAAGCGGCAATCTCTCAGGAATGACATTCCAACACACTTCAAAGATAGACATGTCTAGACCCACTGATACATTTCATTAGATGTTCTTGCCTCATTAGATGCTGTTCATAAAAATTTCATTATAGAGTGAAAAGTTCTGATTAAAATCTGCAGTATTTATTTTATTTTCTTTTCTATTTCCATTGACTTATCCTGTATGATGGCAGGTATAAATGCAATTCTGATGTTCCAAAAGCCATTTCACTTTCACATGCCTCTTTGGAAACAGTGGACCACCAGTTTTAAAACAATAAAAAGGTCTATGTCAATACTTAAGGGATTCTAAACATAATAACCCTCTTTAAATTTTGTTATTCCTTTAGAGGCATTTAGAGGCAAAGCAGATACTGCTTTCATGTAAATTAAAAATCTCAAATCACAATTTTTCACAGATAAATCCATCAAATGAAAGTAAAAATCATTTAGGCACAACAAAATATACTAATGCATTGTAATAAGCTATTGAACTTTACGAAGTGGAGTGATTCATTTCTCTAGTTACAGAAATGACATGTCAGTCATCTAGTCTGTTTTCCTTCAACTGCTAAAACAACAGCTGTGTCCACCTTGAAAGATGCACTTGTTCTCTGATGCCAGGCTTTCACACTACTACTCCTTTAAGGAAATTAAACATGCATGAACCAACTTACCTTATTCTATAGTTTTTTATTGTCACAGCTTGATTAGTTGAAATTATTGTAATTATATAGACAAATATTTTTGAAATTATTGAATAAAAATAACTATATAGAAACAATTTTGAAATAATTTAAACAATTTTTGAAATATTTTGAAATAATTTAATAATGAACTATTAATTAAATATTCCCTACAATTCTAAGGCAAAATAGCATTGATCCTCCCTACGTTATGTGATAGCAGTGAAGATTTAAGGAGCAAATACTGCATAAACTTGAGTAATAACTGATTTTTCAGCTACTGTAGACAGCAGAAGAATATTTATTTAGGTGACAAGGAGCTGAAGGAGATTTTAAGCAGAAAGGACCAAAAAATAACTACACAGACAGGAAGCACTATTGAGACATTCTGCTGTTAGTATGTAATATTTCATTGTCAAACACACAACCTCAGTGATATTAGTACCATGCTCTAACCAACTAAGCTAGTGATTTACATTCACTAAATAGATAACTTCCCAGCCTGTTGATCAGGAAAAAGGCTAAGCTTCTCAAATAACAAGAGCCATAAAACATATGCTCTAATTGCAAATTCATGTTTTAAAATTATTGACTTGCGCATGAGCTGAAGAGTCTTTATGAATTTGTGCCTGAAGTAAGAACCCGAATTATGTTTTCTGAAGAATTCAGCCTGAGTAACCCTAGAAGACCTCAGCTCTTTTGGCATTATATGTGTTTTGAATACCACTGCCACAGACCTGCCACTCTTCCAGAAAAAGCATCTTTATTTATTTGTCAGATTTCTTGACAATGTCTAAAATCTTCCTTTCCGTCTTTAAATTGACAAGGTGCCTATTACAGCCAGCAGAATCCTTCCTGGCCTGATTGTCCATCCTGAAATTGAGTGTCTGAGTAGTGTGAACTCTGGAATTTCCTTCCCACTACAAAAGCTTTCCATATGTACCATGCAGCCACTCTGAAATATGAAATAAATGGAAATAGCTGTGGTAGTTCACTGCCTTTTGCCTGACTTCTTAGATTTCAACACAGCTTTTTTTACAAATATGAATGTATAGATTTTTCTCTTCAGTCTTGCAAGCAAACAGGTGCTTTGTGCTAGTTCCATGGAATACTCTGGAAACCTTGCAGGTGTCTCCCATATCAAATAAAAGGTACTTGATTTTACCTTCAAGGACAGTGAGGGACATTAGTCTTATGATTTAGGATCCTGCCCAGCCTCTCTTCTCTATTAGCAAGAACTTGTCTCCTGCATCTGATCAGTTACTGTCTTAAGGTATTGGTCTGCTAGGTTTCTGAAAGACATCATCGTGCCTTTGCCTAAGCCCTTGCATTTCTAAGCAGCCCTATAACACCAGAAATCAATCCTCATAATTCTCTGAAATAGTAATAATAATATTTTTCCTCATAATTCTCTGAAAATCCGTGTCTCAGAAATGCCAGAGCACAAAAAGATTTGGTGGCTGGTCTCCTTGTTGACTAGCCTTTCCTCTTCATACTCTCTGATATTTCTGTCCTCCCCTTAATCCATCACACCAAAGAGATCATTCCCTTTCTTCTCATTCCAGTTTAGAGGTGAACCACTAAGCAGGCACTGGACTAAAAGCAGAAGGAATACCATCATTCTCTCTTCGTGTGATAGCATTTTGATAGACTTACTGACCTCCAATTTTGTTTGAAAGTGAAGAGCAAAGGTAGCACAATCCAGATGTTGTTTCAGGACCCTGGACCTCAAGATGACCGTGGACTGTGGACCATATTTTTCTTGAGATCCACATGAAGACATCTCTGTCCTGCAGTCAAGCAGTAATTAAGGTGCAATCCTGACCTCAGTGCATCCTAGCATCTTACTTCAAGAGATCTAATCCAGAATGCTGGCTGACATTAACTGAACTGGGTTTTTCAGCAACCACAAAAGGAGCATGCACATGAAATTAAAATGGAAATTCAGGAAAAGCAACACCTTGAGAAAATATCAAGTGGTCACGAATAATTAAAAACAAGCAAACAAGGAAAAAAACAGAGAGGGCAATGTAGAAATTATAGCATTTTTTCATTTCAGCTAATTATGAAACTGCTTTAATTTATAATTTCTAATGCATTATTATTATTTTCCTCCTAAAATTTTAATTTTCATTTTAAAATTGCTACATCTTAATGGACTAAAAAGGCATGAAAACATATATAGGTAAATATTGACAGTTTACGTCTTATATTTAGTCTCAAAGTGAGAAATTGAAGTTTTCGTACAATTGAGACTTTTACTGAAATTCTCAAAGTTTCTACTCTGATAAAATTTATTTCCCAGTTTAACTTAACAAGCTAAAAAATCCATTTCTGATCCAACTTTATGGTTAGTCCAAGCCTGAGGCATCTATCTCTTCCTAACCATTCTAGTGAGCCTTTGCATCTAATGTTTTACCTCAGATCTTATCCTTTCCATCTGTGCTGAGAACAACTATAATTTAGATTAGACTTTGTGAGCATAGCCCAACTTTTGGGAAAGTTTAGCAGTACACTTTAATCACCAGGTTTGGGATAAGTGGATGGATTTTAACAAGGTGTAAGATTTATGAAGGGATAAATATAGATTCTCAGGAAGAAAATATAAAAGTATGAAAGGCTATTAAACTTACGATGAAAGATCTAGGAGCAAGAGACATGGCAAGTGATTCATCCTACAGCTAAGTAGCATACTTTTTGCCTAGAACTGATGATGTCTATATCTCTTGGGAGGCAGAACCTGTACCAAAAAAAAAAAAAAAAAAAAAGGGGGCTTTTGCATTTTCAAAAGATACTTCTCCATAAAACTTGAGAACTACCTTGGAAGTAATTATATATATTTTAATTGATGGAAAAAGTTTCAATGCCTAAGAGCCCATAAACATTTTAGAGAGCAAATCAAGAAATGGAAACCTGTTTCAAAGAAACAGGCCTCTCAAGAGCCTGCCAGGAAAACAGGTATATTACAGTAGAAGTTATTTTATCGGGCTAAAGAGAAAGGAGAGATAAGTAAAAAGATGAAGTATAGAAAAGTGGATTCACTTTGGTCTTTCTGGTTTGCCACCCATTTTATCATCATTAGATAGGATGCTGAAGGTGAAGTATATTTTAGAAGGCTACTTACTCAGAAGTGGGATGCTTTGTGATGGGAAATGAGAGTACTGCCACAAAAAGGATAGGGTAGAATATCAAATGTTCCATTAGATCAAAAAAGCATTTATACCCTCAACTACTGTTGGACATGTAAAAATGTAGCTCCCTTAAATAGGCAAATGACAGAAACAAGTAGTGTGGGAATAAAGTTCTTACAAAACGATAGTCTGCATTTCCTTTCTACTTCAAAACATCCCTTAATGACAAATGCAGTGACAGTCCTTACGACAAGTAAAGATTTGATGGATTTTTTTCATTACAACTGCCTTATCTTGTGAAGAGTTCTTACAAGAAACCTTGAAATCCTACTGAGTAGCTTAGTGGAGGGTCTGAGAACCTGAGACACCATGTTGTGCACAGCTTCTCAGTGGCCTGGGGCGGTGGAGTGATGCCAATAATTAGTAAAATTATGTTTTATGAATGAAAAGGCAACAAATGAGGAATGTCCTCAACATAGCATGAAAGTATTCTGTGGAGAAAAAAGGTCTTTCCCAGTTCTACATAACAGAATAAAGAAGAATGTAAATGAATTTCCCTTTAACTAACACACACAAACAAACAGATCCATATATATGGCTATTTTGCCCTGAGCAAAATTTTTCCCCAGCATTCTCATATGATATATATACTTTATATATACATATTATTACATACAGCAGAGGATCTACCATTGCTCTCTCAGTTACTTGCAATCTGCCCCAGCCTGAATTGTGAGACTTTATATAACCTCCTTTATTGGGAGCTCTTTAAAAGTAGGCTGTGAGCTGAAGTGATCCTTTATTGTCAGCATTTAGCCTGCACTTGGCTCTTGTCTTTCCTGGGAAAACCTGTCCAGCTGGGTGATGGAATATATCAGTCAACATGGCACATGTCAAAACAATCCTGGAAAAATAAAAGCTACTAGTACCCATTAACTGGGTGATTGCCAGCAACAGAAGAATTCATTGCATGCACGGTCTGCTCCCTGCACTCATCCAAGGTGTGTTTAGGAAAGAGGGAAATGGAGAGTGGACAGCACGAATCAGAACTAGATTCTGTTCCTCACCTAGGCTTGGCCTCTAATCCAGCTCACCAGAGGGAAGTTTCTGCCTAACAAAATCATGCATAACAAATAAAAAGGCCAGACAGATACCCAGCACTCTTTACTGTTTGGTTGACATAGAGAACAATTATTACATTACTTGTTCATAGTGTAAACACCTATTCCAAACACTGTCATTAACTTTCTTAGTGATCAGAAAGCAAAATTTCTTCTGGATGTACATGATAGAGTCTTCATTGCAGTATTCTGCAGTAAAAATTCAAGTGAGGATATTAATCACACTACAAGGTATGACACATTATATTATTTATAAATTAATAACATTATATAATTTAGAAGCCTTCACAACATACAAAAATTTTAAAAAGTCTAAAATGCCAGTATGAAACATATTCTATGCGTGATAAAATGAAAGAAAGTCCTAGCCACCACGTAGGCAGAATTACAATACCTAGAAAGAAGTCTCTCTTAGACCTCACACAGCCCTTCAGGTCTTACTCCTTCCCCTTGAAACAACACCAGGGAGCAAAACTAAAGGACAAATTCACCCTTCTCTCTGTTTTTGTTTTGTTCCTTGCTTTTTATTTCTTAGAAAAGAGTGCACATTCTTAAAAGCAGAAAGCCATCCACATCAAGCAAAGGGCAATGAGCCTGGGAATAGAATTGACAGTGCCTTTTATAAGACACGTAGCTGTAAGATGTCACTGGCAAATTGAGGAAAAGCAAAGGAAACCTTGGAAATCAATGAGGCTGAAAAGCAGTAGGATTCTGAGTATCCCAAAATTTAGAATAACAATCTCCTGAGTTACACTCATGAGGTCCTGCCCTTCAATATAAAATTTGTAAATACTACCTGTGCTGTCTGAATCAATAAAGATTGATGCAGAAAGAGATATTACTTTCTTCAAAGGAAAAACTAAATGAGAGAAAAGATGTACCATTAAACTGTACTATTTTATTTTATGAAAATACTCATAGCCTTGAAAGCTGATCCCTCTCCATGTACATATTTTGTGACTTTCCAGATAATATATGGAGTTATTTGTGCAGCCAAATGAAAATGGCATACGTTTATACTGAAAAAATCATATGAATAAGTAATATATTTGGTTAAGAGTAAAGCTATGTATACAACAGAATCTATACCTAGAAACTATCTACTAGCTTGTAGGTTTACTTCATTCCCACAAGGACCCCTATGGTTTCTATTATGGGTCTTTGTCTGGATTTAAAATAAATTGGGAAGATATGCTTTGTTCCTGAGAAGCACATCCAAGAAGGTAGACCTGAATCTGACAATTTTATTTATGTAAAACTATGATGTTGCAGTGAAGCAATATTTCTGTGGTAGGGTTGCTTAGAGTATGTAGCCACAGCTCAAGTGAGGTAGGAGTAGACAGAAGGAGGAGGCATCTGCATGCTCTTACTACAACTGACACATCAAAGACATCATGAAAGATTAAAAGTCCTCAAATTTTGCAGTTGTCTATAATCCACCTGATTTCATCATGCATTAAAAAAAAAAAAAAAAAAAAAAAAAAGGAGAAAAAAACCCAAACAAACAATCAGAACACCACAACATAAACCTCAAAAATTCTGTGATGGAGAGATTTTTCAGGGGATGAGAACTTATAGCTTACTGGAAGCATTAACTCGATAATTCTTAGGAAGTCTAGCACCAAATTGAAGGAAAACAAAATATTGGGACTTGTAATATTCCTGATTGTGCTAGCTTTTATGTTTTTATATGTGCTGAAGAGAATCCATGATTCTCTTCAGATGGAATGCTACAGCAAACCCTTAAAGTCCCCACTGGGAGATGTAAAGTAATTTTAAAATAAGAGAACAGAATTTAATATAAGCTCTTGATGCTTACTGCTTAGGGTCTTTGAAAATTAGAAGCACATTAAACTGTTGGTCTAGTGTTATTAAACTAATATTTCATTTTCATTTTACAGTCCATGCTTTGGAGAAGAGGCAAAGGAGAGGCAAAGGCCCTCCTCAAGGTCCTCTTCCTCAAGGTTTTCCCTGACCAACCAACCCAACCCTTTTATACCCTTTACCATAGTTACCCAGAGCTGCAGGGAAAATGATTACTCACCTTTATCTGATATTCATAAGATCACATTTCAAATACGTCCTGTTTTGGTTCCCAGTGCAAGATATTGGTCAGCTGGAGTGAGTTGAGTGAAGGCAAATAGAATGGTCAGGGCTGGAACACCTGCCCTGTGAGCAGAAGCTGCAAGAGAAAGGTTGTTCCACCTACAGACAAGATGGCTTTGGGAACACCTTACAGCAGTCTGTCCATATCCACAGGGAAGTTAGCAAGAATGTAAATTCCTTTTATGTTGAGGCATGGGAGATGAATGAGAAACAACAGTCCCAGACTGAAAGAGGAGAAGTTCCAACTGGAACAAGTTGTTCACGGATCTCTGTAAGAGCAGCAAAGCACTGGGACAGGCTGCCCAGGTGTTGTGGAGTTTTTGCCATGGAGGCTTTAAACAGCAAAGCCCTGAGCAACTTGGTCTAAATGCTGAATTCACTATTAACTCTGAGCAGGATGTTAGAGCAGATGCCTGAGATCACTTCCAGCCTGAAAGATCCCATGGAAGGCCATCTTCCAAATTCTCTCATGATTACCTTTGGGTTATGCAAGCCACTGAATATATATCAATTTTCTTAAGGAAGGTCTAAGTGTAGAACTAATCCATGAAAAGTATTATAAATTATAATGTGTAAACCATTAGAATGCAACCATTCTGACTGCAAAATGATAATTGTGGATGGAATTGGTAACAAGATGTCTTAACCTCTAGCTCTTTTGACAGAACACATTTTCTTTAGGAGCCAGGGTTGATTAAGATTCAAACAGGAATGGTCCAAGTGCTACAGTTTTGGTCTTCAGTTCATGTAGTTCATATTTTCATTTTAAAGGGCTGTATCTGATTAGCCCATTATGCATTTTTCCGTATTCTCAAATGTTTAAGAATAAATGATGGAGGAAGCTGCGGGTGAGATTAATTAATCTTTTTGACTCTGTTGTTCCACTAACATTACTGAATGGTCTGTTGCTGCTTAATTAAGCCCACAACATAATTCTTAGCATTGATTAAGTACCATGCAGGTGACCCAAGTTCAGCTATTTAAAGTTATGGCAGATATCTAAGTCAGATGTTACTGCCACTGCTCCTAGATGTTAGCAAATGCCCCAAATAAAACAGGCCAGGATTTTTCCAATTAAATAAAATAGGCATGAGCAGTTTTGCTGGAAAAGTGTCATGCACTTGATAAAATTTATCAGGCTAAAATATCTTTTTTATTTCCCCTGAAATGTAGCAGGAAGCCTTTCTGCATAGGGCATTGGTTGGTACACAACAAATCTATTGAAGATACAAAAGTCACGACTGTAAGTAATTATTGTGATTACGTGGACTCCCTTAATGAGGACAGACCTCTGCTGGAAGGTTATGTACGTACCCACAGCTTCCATTTCACCCAGAAGCCAATTTGTGTTGATAGATTGTGTACATTTCCCACAAACACTGGAAGTGGGTTTCATCTCAAGTAGCTTCAGACACAACATGCATGGGATATATCAGAGCTGCTCTGTTAGATTCCCTTTATTGTCAGCAGAGAGAAGTAGGTACCAAGAAAAATGATTCATCTGACCTGCCTTAGAAATCTGCTGAAGGACAAGATGACTCATACTTGAGCAAATTCTATTACCTTCCATTGATAGGAAAAGAAGTTCAGACAAGTAGCTTGACTGCAAGTAAATCCAACACAAGAAAGCAACACTGATCCATAAATCTGGGACCAACAGAAGTTTTGTAATAAAAGGGACAAACAGCCTCATTTCTACAGAAGAACCAGTGTACCTGCTTCAGACACTATTAAAACAAACCCCAATAAAGAAGTACTACAGTGCTATGATCAAAACTACAAGTCATACAAGTTTGAAAATCAAACTTTTTCATATATATTGAAGGTTTCTTACATTGATAAAGCCATGGGAGATGAGAATGATAGTTTCATTTTCAGAATCTTTATATATTTCAGCTATATTGCATTAGCTTTATATATCTGAACCTTTATTTGGCCACCAACCAGTACAGTTCCTTCTGAGTATCATCATGTATAACTTGCAGTAAGTAGCAAAAAAGAAAAACTTTTTTCAAACTCCTCTTGTTTCTCTCTGGGAGGGAAAAGTTCCTCCTAATCTGAAGTCTATAGGGTACCACACTAACCAACAAATAGTTCACAATCAGCTCACCAAGTTTTTCAGTTCCTATTATTTCATCATCCTACTATTTCATTTCATCACTATTTCATCAATTTCCTAGAACCTTCTTTGAGGAATTATGTAATTTGGTGAAAATATGCCTGAATCTACCTCCTTTTGTCTTTTTTTTTTTTTTTTTAAATGAAAGAAAAAAAAAAATCCTCCGTTTTTTTTTCTGATGACTGCAAAAGAAAGTTGAAAAACTTGACTGGTGGAAAGTGCTCAGCCAAAATCAAAAGAAACACAGACAGAAGTCCCAGAGCTGCCCTGGTGGCCTGTAAGGCTGTCAGGCAGTCTCCCAGCCTCAGAGCTCAGCATCACACCTTGCCTAAGCCCTCTGTCCTTCCCCCCCTCCCGTAGTGCTCAGCTCTGCTGCAATTCCAGCTGCCCAGAGTGACTCTCTGAGTCACTGCAGTTTCAACACCACATAATCCTGAAAGGGATGTGAACAGAATAAGTTGAGGCTGCAGGGGGAAATGCACACACGCCAAAGGAAAAGGGAAGCCAAATGCTAGGGACACGGTAATTGTGGTCACTGAACAAAAATATGACACATCCAGAAAGCTGAGGAAAGAAAAAATTGTCCTGGGTGCCTCCACAGTAGCAATGCAGAGCCCTGAGTGTGACAGAGGGAGCACAACATTCATGTAGGGAAGTCATCACCTTCCCCACCACAGAGAAGAGTAACCATAGAGGACAAACTTTCATCAAAAGGGAGGTGAAAGCTTCTAGCAGGTGATGATGATGATGGACATTCAGCAAACTGCAGGCTCATTTAGAAAAACTGCAGGTAGTTTTTCAATAATTTATGCTGTATCTTCTTAGTAAAGAGAAGTGAAGCTTATTTTTGAACATTGCAATCACAGAAAAATGATGAAGAGTCCCCTTTTTTCTCAAGAATCAAGTAAAGGAGAAAAACCTGCCGTGCTGCTTTCTCACAATTTAGCACATGGGCACCAAAGTAACAAAGCATCTCTGAAGGTAATTACCCTTTTTGACCTGAGTGGCTGATCACCATGTTGAGGCTCTGGTCACACATCCTGATCTTACTGCAGCAGAGCCAAGTGAAGACACTGCCAGCCCTGCCTTGTTCCCAGCTGTTTATCTGTACTATTTGCTGGGGCTACTGACTTGTGGACCTGCTGGCATAGCTATTCAGTGCTCTCTGCTTCAATAAAAGCAAGTCAGATGAGCTGATCTGTCATAAATATAAGGTCTTCTCTAGACTGAGCTGTTGCAACTCACTGGGTCCTGAGGTGATCAATCACCTAAGCAGTCACACCAGTACTGCCAGGGATCTCAAACCTTAGCTACCTCTGGCCAAGGACTGTTTCTTAATGGAGAATGGAGACCAACCCTTTGCCCCTCATGCTGCTGAATTCTAACATCTCTGTGCTTTTTCCCTGACAACTCTCTCCCTACAAACTCAACCAGTTTGAGTCATGCTGAGACTTTGAGTCAACTCAGACTTAAGTCGTGCTAAAAATTTTTCTCTGGTTTTTCTACTGCCTTGGCCATCAGCTTCTTTCGTGTTTCTGCTGTCTTCAGCCTGCCTCCTTCCCTGGTAGTTTGTCCCACAATGTCCAATCTCCCTCCAACAGAGGCCTACTCCCACCTTGTTCAGATCTCTGCAGCTGCTGTGCATTTTGGCTCATAGTTCCCAGTGCTTTGGTTGTCTGCTCAGTAAAGGAGCTTAAATCCTTTTTGGCAGGGTAGCAAAGTGCATGGGTTCTTCAGGAAAACAGTAAATCAGCTGGTCCTTGCTCTGCATTGAAACTAGGCACAAAGAATTGCAATAAGGTAGAAATTTCAGTAACTCTTCAGTCCAGGAGGTATGGTGGGCTGGCTTTTGGAAAGGGACGCTGAGAAACATGCATAGGGCATTCCTGTCTTTAAGGAGACTTACCCATTCTTCTCTATGGACTCACCCCCCAGTGATTGATGGGTGATCTAAAGAAAAATGAACTACTTTTGCTCTTTAGTGTGAGCTGCCCTTTCCTTATGTCTGAAGTAAAGCCTTGTGGCTGACAGGCCAAGCCTTGCTGGCACCGTTCAGCCTGAGCCTGCTGTTGTGGGACCAGCCTTAAAAGGGTACCCTCAGCTCCCAGCACTACAATGTATATCTTTAATGTGAGTCTCTGGCTCATGATTTCACTTTCAAATGAGATGTACAGTCAAATTTGAAGTGGCAGAGAGATATATATCCTCACAGAGGTGCATACTGTTAAATATTACAGCTGATTTCTCCCCAGAATATTCCTACACTGCTGTGTTGCTACATATATCTTGCTTGGTATGGTTTAACTAAGAAAACACACTTGTAAATGCAGCAGAAATCATCAGTAATTCTCTTTTCTTCCCATTTCCTGACTTGTATCTCATGACCTCAGTCCCTGTCTAATGAAAGAGGGTCCACAATTGTCTTGCATTTGTGTGGAAAGGGTTTAATAATGGGGGGGCTACAGGGATAGCTTCTGTGAGAGGAAACTTCTCCAGTTCTGGGGAAGAATTTGATTGGTAATAAACTAAAATAATTTCCCCAAGCCGAGTCTGTTTCACCCATGATGGTAACATTCCCCTGTCCAGCTGACGAGGGGAGGGATACAGGGGCTTTGGTGGGCACCTGGTGTCCAGCCAGGGTCAACCCACCACAACAATGTCTCATGCAGGGTCACAGGCAGGAAGCACTGTCCCTGTCATGACTGAATCTTCTGCCATGAGAATTCTCGCCCAGTTTTTCAAATTCATATAGAGACTAAGCTGTTACCTGAACTTTTGTGTTTTCCCAGAACTGGAATGAAATGTCTCAGGCTTCTGCAGTGCAGTTATCATTCTTTGTCATTGTGTAATCCCTCTTTGCTGAATGCAGGCCTATAAAGCTGTTCACCCTTGTTCTCATTTGTTTTTATAAAGCCTATTTTCTTGAAAGGCTTCTTTGTATTGACAGCATATAACATTTTCTCCCTGAGATCTCTTTCTTCTGACCTGAAAACTTAGTACTCATTTTTTTTAATATTTCAAACTGTACCAACAGAACATCCTTCATTGCTTTCCTTAGGAAATTTTTAAACTCTTTGGCTTTGATCTTTCTGTGATTTTTATAAAGTCAGGTCCATAAAATCTTCAAATAATATACAGTTGTTCAGTGGTTTGAAACAGAGCTAAATTAGAACTGTATTTTTAAACACAAAAATTGTGTGAATTTCAATGAACTTTACTTCTTTGTTTATCCTTTTTATTACAATAATCAAATAATGAAAAATTTTACTGAGCAGAGGTAAATAGCTAAACTGTTTATCAGTCAGGTGTAAAAATAAAAAATCAATAGAATCACCTTCTTCCTATTCGCTCTTGAAAACAAGACAGATTAAACATAGTGGAAAATAGAACAAACAGCATCAAACTTATGGCTGAGAAGGAGCCAGTGCATGAGTTGTTTTATTCTTTCAACTTTTGCCATCCCAAGTCTACTATAAGAAGAATTTGTTCCTCCAGGAACTGCCCTAAACCGTGGAAAATGGGTGGCCATATTGGTAAAGCTGCAACAGTTTATTCTAAAGAGACTCTATTCCTGTTTGAAAAAGAAAAAAAAAAATAGTGCTACTTTTCAATCTGAAAGGGAGAGCTGGAGTAAAAGGGCAGCTGGCTCTTAGCTAAACTGACTGATTGGTGTGAGTGGGTACTTACCTAAGTGACATCTCCCATACTGACCTCAGCTCTAGCAATTCATTTCTGATGGAAATCTGCGAAAATACAGCCATGCCTGATGAAGTGTGGCATCAGCATGCTCAGTTCTTCAGCATATACATTGTCCTCAGGTAGATACCTATAGGACAGAGTGGTTTGCATAACCCACACTCCACGTGTGTTGCTGGGGTTAGTGTTTCTAGTATTTCTCAGTCTATAGAAGAAGCCTTGTTAAGAGTCAGCATTAGATCGTATAGAGCCCTTGAACACTGGCCAAGCCTACTATTTGTTTCTCTCCTGCTAGGTGAAATCCTTCTCCCACCTTCCACCCACCCTCATCTTGGAAGGGTATCATCATTACAAGCTTCACATTAATTAATTCACTTTTGTAACACACCTGGTTTTCCTTCCCATACTCCCCTCTAGTGAAATGTTTCTCACATGGACTTTCTCTAGCCTTAGCCTGACAGCAAGAAATCCAGACAAGCACATAACAACTTGGCATGCTTTAGATCAGCTTTCAACCTCTAAATTCAGCTAAATATCTTTATCTACTGTGTGAATCTCTTCTGGGGACATTAATCTTGTGAAAACAGCCACAGTGCATAAAAATTAAGAACATCTGCACTTACACAGTCTTGTGTTTGCTTAGCTCGCCCTCTAAAGTGTTCACAGTGCCTGGTCTGCTGCTGATGCACATGCCAGTCTAGCAGGGCAGGAGGCTCCATGCTTGAAAAATCCCAGGCTGCAATCTTCCAGGAAAAAAGTTGTTGGATACATATGTGTCTTTTGCTAGTTCTACTTGACTGCTGGCTTGAAACTGCCTTTGATAAGTGTAAAGCAGAATGCAAGCAAGAGACACAAAGCTTCTGAGTGCTGCTAAACTTTTAGCAGTCTGGAAGATACCTCCTCAGATCAGTATTGGATGTGTGCTGAATAGGGAAAATTAGCATCACCACACATTGGGCACTTTAAACACCATGCAGCATCTACTCTGCAGAATATATATCACTCATGAGAAACATACCATTTAATACAAGCTCTAGCTGTTATTTATATGATCTCTGGCAGGTACTCTTCCTTCCAGGATTCAAGTTGCTGTTATAGATTTTGACATGGAAATGTAAAGTAATATTATGTTAGTATCAAGATCTTGACAAAGAAAAAAAAAAAAGTTTGTATGTTTATTATATTACTGCTGTAAATTGTTAGTAAAAGCTCTTAAACTATTTCGTTTTCCATTACATAACTCACAATACTGAGATAATGCTCCTCTTTTATTTGTTTGTACCCAACAGACAGGAGCCTGAGCTACCTTTGCTGGCAGAATTGAGGTCCAGCAAAGACAATTAGCCAGACTCTAGTCAATTCAGGCTCATTGTTCCCTCCTCAGCAGAAACTACAAGAGCTGGGAGCAGGTGGATGACCATTTTTTCCTCCATGGCTAGAGAGTGTGATAGATGAGGTTTTCACTAAGTGTTTATGAACTCAGCATGGCAGTCCTGGTCCAGCAGCATTCAATGTGCTTTTCTCCTATTCTTTATGGTAAGACATACCCATTACAGTCTTAGGAAGGTATAGGACAATGGCAACATACATGTTCTGAAACTTACCAGGTCTTGCTATGGGGTTTTTATCTCACACTTCTGTGTCACAATATTTAATGTTTCCTGAGCTCACAGTGTCATGGGATAAAAATGAAAAATAAAAATCAAGTCCTACAATTGAAGTGAAAATTTGCTTTGAAGGCTCAAAACCTTGGATTATAACAGATATTGTTTTATTATTGCAGAGAGTCACTATTTTTAAGACAACCTGAGATCAAGAGATCTTGACAGGCCACACATGAAAAATTTTGCAGGACTTAAATTTGACAGAATTGTTATTCCTCTTTATACAATGACCTAGGCGACTGGCACCCAGAAAACCTCTTAAAATCCCAGGAAAGAAAATTGTCCTGTAGAAGTGATAACCATAGCAGAAAGAATTACCATTTGTCCTGATGCTTTTATCTTCCTGACAAGCTCATCAGTCTCATCTACAGAGCAGCACTAAAGCTTCCTTCTAAGGCTTCCTTCAAACTTTCACCCCACTTGGCTGGAATTGGAACTGTTTTTTGACCATACGCTCGTATGCAGGAGACTTTTAATTCAAGGCCAAATCACAGTACAAATAATAGATACTAATGGCAAAATAGTTCTTTATGATCAAATATAATATTGACTTGTAAGTTTTATATGACTGATTAAATTTAGGAAAATAAATCAAATCCTGGTCTTCATGCAGGATCACTTACATACTATCCCTTATGCTATTCCATTGCACTGCTTCCTTATCACAGCAATATCTAAGATCCAAGATTAGATAATTCTTAATATAAAAACTCAATGTTTAGAAGGATATACATGAAAAAAATTGTATGTCTCAGCAGGGACTTTTAATATACAGAGACTGTAATCTGGATTTGTTCAGTACAACTGAGTGTATTATTTACTGACTGTTGAAAATTCTAGCGAAAAAAAGACATGGTTTGGAAATTGCCAAGGTAAATCATGATATGTCTTTAATCCAGGGACTCATATCCTCTGCTCCCAAGAGAATATTAAAAATATAAAACCTATCTTTCAGTGTGATGTAATGTAGTGATATGCAGTGTTTCCTCTACTTAGGGGAACCAGTAGCTGGAAAAGCACCTGATTCCTCACTATAATTTAGTTGGCAGCTGTGTGCAGAGCTCCATGGGAGTAACATTTGTTTGGGCTAGTGATACAAGAGGGATTCAGAAAGCGAGTTCATACACAGCATGAATCCACATGCCAGAACCCTCCCTTTGGAAGGGAGAAACCAAAACAATAAAGCTCTCCCATTAGCAGTGTAGTGTGACTAACAGCAACTGTCCTCAGGTAAATAACATTTGCACAATGGAAAAGGAACCAGCCAACAACCAGTGCTTTAACTATGCCCAAAGAAACTTTGTTTAGTCTTCCTTAATCTCCCAACAAGGCTGGGAGGAAGGGCTGTGTATAATGAACTGGTTTAGTAATTTGTACACAGGCTAAAAGGAAACTGATGAGAGATACAGAACAGTTTGGTTGTTTGACACAGAGTCACGTTTCAACCACGTTCTGGCCCAAACCAGGGGTGATTTGATAAAGCAGAGACTTCAAGTTTTGATCATATATACCTTAATATCATGGGACAATGGAGATTATGCCTTATTATAATTCAGTGTGAGTGTGGTGAATTCACGCCTTTTAAAAAAGTTGGACACTCTTTCTCAAATAAAAATCAAAAAAATCATATGTACTGTAGCTGTTGAAAGAAAGTTTATTGCTAAAAAAATAAAATTACTGGGACCATGTGAGTAAATATGGGAACAAATGTACACCCATATGGAAATGCAGCACTACAGCTGAAAGCTTATGAAAACACCTGCATCTAAATTTTGACCTCAGACTTTTCTCCTTGTTTTATTTCCTTAGGCTTAGCCAAAATCTGCAAATAAACAATCCAACCAAACTGCAGGATTTCTCCAGAAATTCACTGTGTCCATCTGTTTGTGAGTCAGTCACAGGCAGAATCAAGTAAACAATAAATACATGAAGATACAAATAATAAAACTTCACTGGAGGAAAAAAAAAATCACTTCTCATGCCAGGACTGTGGTGTGTATTCTAAAACTGGCAATATTTTTTTATATTTCTTCTGGAATAAGGAAAAAAGGCACCAACTCAGCAGGCTTTCTATGATCTCTTTACAGACACGTCATCATTTATTGTTTATTCCGTTCATATTTCTTCCATAGAGCAAAATTTATGTAAGTGGTTTTTATGCTATTCTGATATCCTACTAGTTTGAATGTTTGCAATGAAAATGGTCCAATGGAGTTTAAAAGAAAATTCTTAATTTGGTCTGAAATGTGACTAGTTATTAGTATTAAAAGAAACATTTATGAGTAGATCCTGAATGAGTTTAGGGAGAGTTTTTAGGGTTGTAATTAAAAGATTAAAGGAAGAAAATGCTACAATTATGCACAAAGTCTCTACAGCATGGATATGTGATTATCTCAGTACCACTGAGGATGGTACAAGGAAAAGTTTAAATTGAAGCAAAGGGGAAAAGCTTGTTTCTCTATTTGTTCACATTATTAATTTAAAAGCATTCAGGGTATCATTGCTACATGTTTTCTCTACATAGTCACTTTTATCCTGCTGTTCAAACCATTCTCAGGAAGAGTTCTCTTTCTGCAGTTTACCTGCTGCCCGGTTGCTTCTTTTTCCCCATGAACACCCAGAGACATTCTTCATTTTCTAAGCAGCCCCTCCTCTTCCGGTTATTCAAAAGAAGGTTAGAAGTATAGACAAACTTAAATATTTTATAGGGCATGAGAGAAAAGCAGCTAAACTAGAAGGCAGTACAACTCAATATTTTGATGGTACTGAGAATGGGAAGTGCTATAGGAAAGGGATTGCTTTTGGACGGATGAATTTTTTTGATGGGAGAAGGAAGCCTGGAGTTGTAAGCAATGGTCAGGATTAAGGAAGTCAAAGGGCATTTTTCGGCTTTTGGGGTGATTTTGTGGGACAGGGCTGAAAAGTTTTCTTCTCTAAGATGCTTTTAGTGGAGATACCTTCCTCTCCCCATCCCCTCAGTCCTTCAGTATCACCTGTAGAAATTTGTCTTTCCTGGCACTGCAGAGATGCCACATTCCCAGTTTAGTCTTCCTTGAAGGTTTCCCAGCCATCCTATCCTCTCAAATATTCTTTCCTCAGTATCTTTACTTCTGCTACCACCCATGCCTCTTCAGGACAGCTTCCTCTCCACTGAGAAATCTGTTTCCTGTATCATATATCCAGCTAAAACATTCAGACCAGGATAAAATTTGCCATCATCAAATGCTGGATTATTGGGACACAATTACTCAGTGTTGCAGTTGCATCTCATTCCAGGTACTGTGAAGTTTTCCCAGCAATAACTACTGTCCTGCACATCCTGATCCTAGACTTACCTTTAGTAACAGGGGGCTCTGGATACCCAAGATGAGGACTGAGTGTTTAAATTAAGAAAATATGCTCTAGAGGAACCTAGCCCTAAGTATACACTTAGTTGCTTCAAAACTGCGTTCAAAGAACAGTTAGCAAATCCAGACCATTACATAACTGGAAGGCTGTGTTGAACGGGTCTCTAAAGGGTCTTTTCTGAGCATAATCCCATGTCACAATCATGTCGGCCTTGAAAGAAAGAATAGCAAGCTTTTTATACCACATTTTCAAGCAACCCCGCCCAAATGAGGAGTGGGTATAAGCTTTTCAAAGAATTAAAATGATAGAGTAATTTTATAAAATAAATAGCAGCTCAATGGCTTTAGTAGGAATGTTTGACTGCATTAATATTGTCATGCATTATATAGGATTAAAGAAGCAATTAAAATGAGCAGATTAAGTGAAAGGCTATTTAGGTTTAATTTTTTTCTTTACATCACTAAGGACTTAAAGTGAAGCAAAAGAAATTTAGGAAAATATTTCCCAATGGAACTGTATTTAGGCGCTGCAATATGTACTTGGGGAGACTAGAATCTCTCCATCACTGGAAGTATTTAGCCATCATTTCCCCTTGTTGGCCAAGGAAAGAATGAGATAATATCTCAACACTCCTTCCAGCCCTAATGTCCATCATAATATGATCACCTCATTAGCAGTAAGCACAGCTCGCTGCTATTTGCAAAATGCATCTCTATTTCATAAAACAGTACAGCTTAGGAGCAGCAGTTTTTAATTTAAATGCTCGTGTTTTAATTTCATATTCTTATCAGAGATTCAAAGTCATGCAATCTGGAGAAATTTTATCTTCCACAATCCAGCATAATGGCAATGGTTTATTTATCTGAATGTCAATATAATGTCCTTAATTGAAATCACTCAAATCCTTTCAATACTTTTTTTTTTAATATAATAAAAAAAAATGCACTCTGTTTTAAGGTAGTAGTTTCCATAAACAAATTTCAGATATGATTTACCAGTCAGTGCGGTCCAGGGACCATTCACAATGGGCTTTATGCAGCCCTCTGGATTGGAGTTTGAGATGGTTTTTTAGACATAAGCCATTCCATGCCAGCAGATCTCAGTGCTCAGTAAATTAAACTGGCCTGTTATTATTCCTTGTATAAATGTCACCTCTGTCTTGGCATAGTTATAGACTTGGGTTTCAGCTGACACCTCTAAGTGTAAATATAAAAAAATCAACACTGAAAAAAACAAAATATATAATGCAAAAAATAGTTGCATGTTGAGTTTCACTACAACATCAAATACAATAATCTCCAAGTAATATGTCTCATCATTTCTCCTACTGTAGTTCAAAGTAAAGTCTTCTAAAGGTTTTTATTTTTAAAATCCCATAAATTCCACTCTAAGGAAGTATTACTCTCATGAAGAGATTATGAACAGACACCCACAAGCAAACTTCCTAAATTTGCCTTCAGATTGGAATGTTTTGGCCATCCGTACATACCAACTTTAAAGAACGTTATTCAGCATCTTAATAGCTATTTTTAGAAAGACACATCAACATAGGCACCCATTGAAAGTGTAAACAATAGCTGTGGGAGAAATGTATTTCAATACCCAGGCTCATGAAGGAAATGTCTGTCCTCACAAGCTGGCTAAATATACCATGGTCTTTAGGAATACTGCACACAGCAGCTGGTGGAGCCAGGACTCATCTGAGGATCTATTGCACTCAGCCAGAGCAATTATCCACAACATAAGAGAGCATTCTTGAAGACCTGAGGCTGTGAAAGGTGTCTTCCTCAGGGGAACAACCTACAGATTGAAAGCTGCATTCCATATAATGTTACTGTTCTCCGCTTTATAATACAAGAAAAAGAAAGACAAAAAATAAAATAAGAGGGCTATTTCAAGATATTGAAAGGTAGTGAAGAGCTATTTAATGGCATTGAAAGGAAATAGGTTCAAAACTGGGGAATGGAAATGCTCTCTCATAGTTTGCAATTGCCTAATCAGACAGGACCTGCCATGGCAAGCCTACCCAGATTCAAGAGGGAATGTGACATTCAAATAACCTTATAAGTTCTGGTTATTATACTCTACTAACTACAAAAATGGTATGAAACCACCTGCCTTGAGATTTACATATATCTATTTCTAGTCAAGCTCAGAGTAAAGCTTAACACTGCAGTGCAGGTTACCCGGTGTCTAGGTAATGCCTGGTATTTATATTTTCTTCTGAAACATTCATTCCTGGCCTCCATCATGATCTTGGACCAAACAGATGTTTCTCCGATCCAGAATGGACAAGCTTGATTTCTTGTCAGGAAGCATATTTTTAAGTCCTGTCACAAATGAAGCAGTCTATACATACTAATAGGACAAAGAATTTTGTGACATAGCAAGAAAATCTTCCAAATATGCTGTATATATGTAATTCAGGTACACATAACTAATTATTATGTTAGACACTGCAGTATAAATTCTGGCTTGCATCCTGATATACTTACTATGTTTCTAATTCAATAAGCTGTCTAACTATAATCAATTTTGAAACATAGGCAAATGAGAGTACGTAAGAAAAGCCTGTGCCTCCCTAGCACATCCATCATGGGTTTTGTTGGCTGTAGGCAAGACTATCCATGGAAATGCCAATATCATATTAACCTTCTATAGTCTGCTTTGATTACCGCTACCAAGCATCTTGCAAAATTTTAGCTTAAAATGTCACTGTGTAGCTTTGGAGAAGAATAAAACCTTTTTGTGCTTCCTTCTCTCACAGTGCATGAACAGCTTCCAGTTGCCAACAGGATGAAGAAAAAGGATTATTTCGTCATCAGCTACCTCAGTCCGTTTATGTTCCCAGTCCATTTGTTTGTAATAAAGTTGTTTTCCCAGTTCCCCTATCCCCAAACACCCAGGGAAGAATCAGCCCAGCACCATCTCCAATCCCTCTCCATCTATGAAAGCAGTTGCAGCAGGAGAAAACTGAATGAGGAGGCAACCACACAAGCAACAAAGAAGTCTAAACAGCTGTCTTTATATATTAAAAAACAGGGATATGTTGCATCCCGGGTTGGTTCAGTTAGGGGTTTTAATAAATGTTAGTCGGCTCCATATACCCCTATTTTCCCCTCAAAATGGTTCGCTCCAGGTTGTCTGCCACAGGAGATTTCCCATGTCATTCTTGTAGCCACCCCTTGTTCATTCCTGAAGGTTCTGTGACAGTCACCCCATCCCTGCAATCCTATTTGTCCCGGAACCCTGTATCCACCCCTGTTACATTCTTGTAGGCTGCTGTGGTCCATGTCACTCCCCCATTGCCCGTCCCCATTGGGCGAGGGGGGCTCCCACCCCTGTCTGCCTGCCCCCTGTATAACCCCATGCCTCCTTTGTCTTGGTGCCATCTCGACTACGCGCGTGCTAGGGGACGCTGCTCCAGCCACCGCAGAGGCCACATGGGAAATAAACATTCTCCAGCCATGCAGGACAAGGTGTGCTGCCCTCGTCCCTTTGTCTTCTCTCAGCACTCGGCTGCTAAACCGGCAAACCCACGTGGAGGCTCAGCCTTAGAGCTCCGCACACGCGGCAGCCCCGGTCTCCCGACTGAAAGGCAGTGCCACTAGCCGGGCACCCCAGCTGCCTGAGTCCGGGGCGAGAAAAACCAAAGCCATACCTAGAAGTGAAATATTTATTCCCATTCCATTGATTTATTTATTCCATTTGCTTTGATGAAAATTTGTGGTTGAAATCCTTGGAAAACAAAAGGCCATTACTCACTTGTACGTGACAAAACAAAATGTTATGGCTGGTTGCCTTCTCAGTAAACCCAAAGGTTATGTGGGACTAGATGTGCATGGAAGAGACAGCAGAAAAGGCAGGGGGATGTGTCTTAAGTTGTAGATCAAAACCTCATTCACTAATATATTGGAAATGTCTCCATAGGTGCCCTATATATAAAGGGACAGAGGCTGACAGGAATTTACCCTAGAAGGCTTTCTTTTGCATTTGCACCCAAAACACAGAACTGCACAATGCAGATTACCATGAGGTGGGGGACTAATCTCCTGATCAAGAAACAGGCAAACACAATAAACTCACTTCTTATCCAATGGGCACAGTCAGAACTTGACCTAACATGCAAGCGACAGTGTCTTGCATGTTAGATGGAAGACTGGAAAACCTGCTTCTCTTGGAAACTTGAGGTGCTAGTCAGCAAGACTAACAGTTAGTCTTTCAACTTCATCTTCAGCTCCTCATCCTGTACCCTGGCTCCTCTCGCCTTCTCATCCATCACATTTCCTTATAGATATATAAGTTATTCCAGTATGGAATTACCTTTTTTCCAAACCCCAGTTTCTTCGGTTGCTCTGCTTGGAAAGTATCGTTGTTGACATGAAACTCTTCTCTGGTTTGTTCACAGGTTTCTCACTAAAGAACCAGTTGAATCACACCAAACTGGGGCCAACAAGCAAGTTAGTATGGAAAAGACAATCACTGAAATAGAACCTTAGATGAATGCAGAAACAAGATTGCTTGATGACATAGTTGAAGCCACAGATGTAGGGATTTACTTAACCGATATGTTTTCTTTGCTGTCTTGCATGCAGTTTAGCCACAAGGCCTGCAGTAAGCTTGCATTTCCCACTTCCTAAACATAAATTTTGGTGTGCAATTCATATTAGCCTGATTGTGCCTTAATAAAACAGAAAGAGATCAGAGGAAATTTGGGTTGATTACCTCATTGTTCCAAAATGGCTTTCAGTGAGTCCTCAGCAGATTCCAGTACCTTGTTAGGACACGTAGAAACTTCTGTAAACTTAAGATTATCTTAAGAGAGGGTGAAATAGTGTGGAATGAGAGAATGAAAAAGAGAAAAGCTCAGCAGTGACTGCCACAGTCAGTGGTAAAGCAGACTCTTGGAAGAACCACAAGCATTATTCTACATTGTGTTTTTCCTCATATATTTTTAAACTCTCCTTCCCTGTCCCCTGCTTTAGATCTCCACAAGACAGGATGTAGGAAAAGACAGTTCAGAGAAGCCTGTTGTTTAAGAATATGTATCCTTTAGACAGAAGGGAAAGAAGAATATGCAAAAAACCCTCAATTATTTATACCTTTGCAAAATCAGATGTGAGTGTACTGCCACATTTTTTTAAAATTATAATCTCCATAATAGCATAATTCCTTTAATTGAAATACAGATCAAAATAGTTTTATATCAGATGGGATCCTAAAAATAAATACAATTTGTAGATATTTTATAAATATTCTTGTTATTTACAAATATTCTGAATCTTTTATAAATATTCAGAAACTCAAAAAATTCATTCAAATATAATGCACAGCATTTAAATTAAAACACCCTAAAAACTACTTGTGCTATCATAAAATAAGCTCAGTGTGTTTACCTGAGAATACCAAAGGGCATAATCCATCAAAGGAGAATAATCCCCTGTTGTGTTATAAACACAAATCAAGGGAGTCTAAAACCTATGTAATGTCACAGTTTTATACTGAAACATAAATGTTAGCACCAGGATAGATTTTGCTTTCAAGATACAGATGTGTGTTGCATTGCCCCTGGGTGAGCTCATTACATGCCAGGTCAGCTCTGGTTTGGCTTGCAATGGATTTCAGCAAGCAGCTTTCCAACTGTATGAGGGTAATGATGTGTGCAGCTTGCTCCGGCATGAAATCTTTCAATAGCAGAAATTTCCTGGGTTGATAAAGACTGGAGCCCTCCCCAGGAAAACTGTGTGCTTGCTCAGTCTGCATGTCTTCCATGGGTAGAAAAAATTTCACAAAGCATAAAAATCGAGATGCTGTGAGTTACAGTTTGGAACAGGAAGAAACTGTTTTTGGGAAACTTCAATCCCAAACTGATTGAAGTCAGTCAGGGATCCAAACTGAATCTCCTCTTTAGAATTTGAATTTTAAAAAGTTTTATCTTGATATAGGTACACTATTATATTTGCAACTGTATAGCACATAGTAACATAGACAAATAAGGAATGTGAAATAGTAATATGTCCTTTAAGTAGATTTGAGTTCTGAAGTATTAAAGATGACTTTCACCCTCTTTAGGAGAGATCAAAAATGCAGCAATAGCACAAAATTATTTATTAACTATCCCAAGCATCTGATGATGTGCAGGTATTACAAAGATTAGGATCTCTTTAGGTTCTAATCATCTACAATACTGAAAGACCACTGTGCAGTCTTTTCCTTCTAGAAAAAAAGTACCTAGTTAGAAGATGAATGGCCTCATTTGTCCTACATGAAATTTCCCTTCTGGGCTTATGTAGGCCTCAACTTGGCATATAGATTCCTCTCCCACACGTTGTCAGGGTAGAAGGACAGGAAAAAAAGATAACGAGATGAGAAGTGTTCAACTTTGCTCCACCTGAAATAAATGGGACATTGAAAATCCTGATCCAAGTGATATGTAATATGCATAACAAGGAAATAAGTATTCTTATACTTAAAAAAAAAAAAATGGCCTTTCCCACATTTGTTGTTGTTTAATTATTATTCCCTCTGTGACTGTGCCTTGTGTCCGAGGACATTTAGCCCCACCTTGGGGGAAGCCAGGGCTCTCCTTTCACAAGAGGGCTCTGGAAAAGGTGGGGGAAAAGGTTCTGAGTATGGATTTGGAGCAAGAAGTCTGCACCTTCACCAGGGTCTCCCTCAGCAAACTTCAGCATGCCAGGTAGAGCTAAGCTTGCTTGGCTGCAGCAGGATGCTGACAAAGGCTGTAAAAGGGGTGGAGGTGACAGTTGCTGTGGATCTTCCCCTATAAATTTAATCCTCTGTAATGGACACTGCTGGAAAAGCTCATTTATAGCTTCTTGGGCAACAGCAGCTGAAAACAGATAAGGATCAAAAGGTGTTAACAGTCCTAAAAAGGAGTAGGCTGGGAAAACAAATGCCCAGCAGGTAGGAAAATAAATCTGTATTGATGCTCAGCAGTCATCTACTGAGAATGAATGCAGCATTCTAGAATTAGTAAAATATCAAACAATGTTTAAGGGTAGCAGAGGGACATCCAAGTCTGTGTGATTCACTTCCTACCAAATCAATCCATTTGGTTTAAATGTAAGCATTTTCCCAGTCATCACAGTTTCAGAGTATTTCAGAGTTATAGGGTTTTTTGATTCTTATGTAACCAGCACATGCAGTATAGAAATGCTGATTGTGATGTTTACTTTGTTTTTAATGGAAAAATTCATAAGTTTTCATAGATTCTTTAACGATCAAGATATTTTCATGGTAACACGACTGCTCCATGCACCCTAAAAAGGGGAAGAAGGGGGGGATTTCTGTCATTCATACTGACATTTTGAAGTCCAAAGGCAAAATAAAGTATTACTGTAAGGTAAAGCACACACAGTGTGGAGAAAGGCTGTTGCTACTTTCCAAATTGAGTGGGAAACACATCAAAAATCTTAATTGCCTTTAAGCACTGCTGTCCAGTGTTGCTTACACTCTCTACTAAGAGTTGTTCACATTTCTGGTCTGAAGATATTTTCTAGCATTTGGCTCTCTTTATGTGATTCTCTGTTAGACATAACAAAAGCCTATTATTAAAAGTTTATTCTACAAGGTAAATACTAGAAGGATAATCATGTAAGCCTCCAGCCTGCTTTTCAGTGTACTAATCCTTTGAATTCCCTTAGGTTTTCTAACTAGCATGTCTTTTCTGGACATCAAATGATTCCTAAATACTGTCCCAAAGCCCATCACACTTCTGAAAAAAAATACAGCCAATACTCCAGAAGCAGTTGAGCACTTTCTACAGAGTCAAATAATCTTTTATATTCTGATTGAGTTGTCTCTACTTCTGTGTGTGAATATTACAATCATCTTCTGGAATACCACTTTGCCCTGCCAGAACATGGTCTCTACCTAATAGAAAAACTATTTTTTAGAACCACTTCTTAGCCAGTGAAAGACCAAAATATCATAAAAATTACATTCTGTCTTTTTTTTCCAAAGAGTTCATATTTGTCTTCATTAAAATTAGAGAGAGTAGATACTCAGAATTCCTTCTTGTTATGGCTATTATTTTGTTCTATTTTTCCATTTTCCATTTTTGGGAGTTTTTATGTTAATTTAAATGGAAAATATCAGCTGCCCATAATAGAAATGCATAAACTGTACCACACCAAGTCGTATTACTCTAATGATATAATGATTGTAGGATACTATTTATAGGTAATGTCTCAATATATCAAATTATTTAATTACCAAAAAACAAGCCACTTTTATTTTTACTAGTAAATAAAAATTTAAACCTGTCATTTTCAGTGGAAATATATTTTAACCCATCCCGTGGACTGCTGAGGCTTTACCAATGGAATCTAAGTAATTACATGAGTTAACAGAAATTTTGTGGTTCCTTAAACCTTTTTTCTTCTAAGCTGAGAATATAAGCCTGGATGTATGACAGAATTGCTGTACGTGCATACTGCTTTAGCTGAACATTTCAAAGAATGGTTGTTGCAAACATAGGACATAATTGACCCAGCAATTTTGCTGTCTATGTTAGTGGAGGGTGAGATTTTCACAGCACAGTAAAATAAGTACAGAGGTTCTGGTGGATTTATGCCAACTTCATACTGCATCCTTCACTTCAGTCTTACTCATGGGCAAAGCTAGGAAATTGTCTTTGCATGGGGAAGTCAATTGTTGTTTGCTCAGAAGAGCTAGAATTCTACCTGCTGGCAGTTTTATCAGGATATTAGAAAACTCAAACCACACGGTTGGATAGGAGATAGTGCACCATTATACTATGCATCTTTGCTAAGGACTGTCTGAGACCAAGTAAAAAATATGCCAACTGAGCCAGTGCACCTGTTTTCAGGTTTATTACATTTAGCACAGGGGAAAGCAAGAGAAAATTCATAATAAAACAAGCTCAAGCTTTGTCCTTTAATGGGCTTTGCTGAAGCGAAGGCTAAACACAACTCATTTCTCATGGGTAGTGAAAGCTCAGGTCAGATGACACTGTGGAGAATAAAGGGCTATGAAAACTCATACTAAGATGCCAAAGACAAAGCCAATGCAAAATATTTAGTTAATTAATCATGGCATTATAAACTTGAAAAGAGCCTTACAATTTGGCACTCTAATAGAGCTGATGAGCAGGTTATAACTACTCTGCACAATGGAACAAGAACTTTGGAGTATGTCGTTAATGTCCTTTAAAAATAACTTTTTTCTTTTCACCTGAGGAAAAGCAAAATCCTTTATTTAACTGAACAATTGGTTAGTTTTGCTTTCATTGCCTCAATTCATTGTCCTGTACTTTCAAAGTTGAAACAGCTGAATCATCTAATGATTTAATCCATAAATATAATTATATTTGTTTCATCTTAACAAATCATAGTTTCATAGTTACAATTTTGCTAAAGATTTCTGTAAACCAAATATTTAACAGTAATATTTTAAAAATATTTATAAAAATATCTTCATTTACAAAGCACTTTGGGAGACAAATTCATATTTTCTAATAATCATTTCCATGAGCTGTGAATCCACATTTTTCAAGAGGACTTTGGAATCCAAAGATTTGAGGGGGCGTTTGGGTTAGAGAGAGAATGACGTAAGAAAAAGTGTTTGAAATTTCTGTTCTTTTGTCAGTTCATTGGTTCAGTTCTAGAATACAGCCATACAACAGAAAGCAGCTTTTTTCCAATTTTTGCAGTAAGTTTTCCTTATTTTGAAAATAGGTAAAGCTTTCAAAAGAAGGTAATCTGTCACCCAGTTGGAGATAAAATTCAAATTTCAAGTGAGATTACCCATGGGCCAAATACCAAAAGAGGAATCTGATGAAGGCTGAAGCTAAAACACATCACAGCACTGAGCAAGGACTAAGAGTGGATGAGAAGGGAGAGAGGGGCAAGCTGCCACTGAGCTTTGCAGAGGAAGAGGTGGAAGAAAGCATGCTGACCCAGCTCAGTAGATCCCCAGTACCCTGCAGATACTCCGACCTCTTAATACAGGAGTCGCTCAGCATACAAGCTTGTTTCAGGCCTGGAAGAAACTAAAAGACAGCTCACCTCACTCTAGCAAACTTGGCACTTGTCCTTGTTTCTCTCTGCACCACCACCTTCTCCATCAGACTTTTGGTTGATTTTGGTTTTAAACACATGCTCAAAACAGAAAATTGTGCAAAATTCAAATTGCTATTAAAGAAAAGTCATCCATTGTACCTCTAAATACAGTCGTCTGTTCTTCCAGTCTGACATCCAGTTTCTGTTTTCAGTAATGCTCAATATTCAGAGCTCCATTTATTTATATACATTATATGAGAGAACTTTGTTTAGCTTACTTCTTGCCCACTATTTTTAGCCTAATGATAGTTGAAATTAGCTGTATTTACTGTTCTTTGAAATATTCACTTATACCAAAATCTCCCACAGAAAAGCACACAAAATTAAAGGCTGACAGTTCAATTGCCCTTAGCCTCTTAGTCATTCTGCATATGAATAACAGCTTGTCTTTGTCCACCTTTCCAAAAAAATGAAAAATTGCAAAGGAATTTATAATTTATAAGCATTTATATCAGCTTCTTCTTCTAAAGAATATTCTTCCTGAGAAACTCCATATGGTGGAAAACAAAACAAGCACAATGAAAACCAGTGTTATGCAATAGCTATTAAAAATCAGATGAGTCACCACAGAGAAAGTTGTCAGGCCTGAAAGAAGGCAAAAACCAGCTAGCTTCACTATAGCAAACTCCTGACATCTGAACGAATGTTTGTTATTTTGGAAAGCTATTCTTAATCATGGACTTGGCATTTGCCAAATCAACATTATAAAGACAGATCAAATTTCACTTCAATATACTTTTTCAGTATTTTTAGGGAGACAATTTTATATGCAGAGCTCCATTTAAATATTGAAACAGTAAGAGCATAAGGAGAAATGTGTATTTAGATATTAAATATAGCATTCACTGGGGAAGGCAAGATGAACAGGATTACTGTCTTCAGGATGAGTCTTGTGGGGTATTTTAATTCTCACAAAGCAAATTACTACTGGACTAAAGGATTTTTTCTGCTGGAGTTACTATAAATGAGCAGTTGCTATAACAGAGTCTGATTATACCAAAGCTAGGCCATGTGTCTAAAACTAGATTGAAAACATTAATGTAATTTTACAGTTGGTTTTGCTTCTCAAGAAAGGCTCCTGTCTTTCTGGAATATGGAATGGTTTATCTCTAGCTCAACCTTAAGGAGCCCCTGAGGTGGAAACCTTAAGTACTTCCTTTTGGGGGTACTATTCATTATTCATCTTGTGCTTCTCCCAAAGCCAGGGGAGGAAAAGGAAGTAGGGCAAGGAGAAACAAGAGGGCAAACACACACTTTGTGTTGGTTAACCTGCAGGGTAAAGGAGAGATACTATCTCCAGCCTTCCCTACTCTACAAAAGGAATTGTTTTACATTCAGAATTCTGAGTTTCTAAGAACTGTGCAAATAGTAAAATATTGTACATAGTGCATAAATTGCACACAGCACTTACTTCTCTTGGGCTTCTGCTAACTTTCTTGGACTTTGTAAGGAGGCGGCAAAATACATGTGTTTGACTCAGAACTTACCTGCACAGGAAAATTAAGAGTGGTGCTGAGTATCTACATGAAGAGCTGTTCTGGGAAAGTGACTGGGGTTCCTGTCAATTTCCCCAGGCAAATAAAATCCTTTGACTGTTAATATTGATTTTGAACTGCAGCCAGTGAGAGTGCTATGAGAACAATACAGTTAAATGACAAATTAGGCTTTCTGACCCTCCCCCTTAGAAGTAAAATTAGAATGTCAAATACAAGTCAAAACACTTCATAGGTATCTGTATAGCTGCATTTTGCTGCATCAGAAAGAGGAATATAAGTGTGCCAGAAATGGTCAGAAGCAGTTTATTCATGATGTTCCAGATCCAGCACGCTCTCTCAGGTCTTGATCAATCCTGGAAGTACAATACCAAATAAAAGGTCGTCATGCCCTGTTACCCTTTGAACAAGACAGTAAAATAGACACCGCTATTAAAAGTCTTGAATTATAAATTATCTCCTTGCAAACACACTTACTGTAACTGATGGTCACCAAGGACTTTGTCAGTCCTTAAATTGCATGATTTTCATTTCTTCTGCCACTCATCATTACCCTTTGTCGTCTCATTTGTTCTAGCCAATTTAATTCATTGACGTTGGTTGCAAAGGCTATAAAACTCTTGTGATTCTTGGTGAGTTTGAGTCAGCCTCATACATAAGTAAGTGTAGACCAACAGATTGTCAGAGATGCAAGCTGCTCTGTTCTTTTGAAGATGTAAGACATGAATTGGAAAAGAAAGCTGCCAGAAGACTTTAAAAAATAATCTCAGTATGGACTTTTGCCCCTTGAAATGCAAGAAAGCATGCTTATGACTTCTTTGGTTTCTATTAAAAATGCATTAAAAGAATGTGATAAAAAAAAAAAGTTAATTCAAAAGAGAATAAACTTTGCAGTTCGTTGAATATCCTTTTAAGATGCAAGCAGATCAGAACTTCTGTAAAGGACTTGTTATTATTTTAATATCTCTGTTATAGCACTCACTAAACACCTGACATATGTACAGCAGCCCCACTACAAGCCTGAAAACTGCCAAAACTACTCTGTTTGCCAGATTTCCATAGGTATCTGAACCTCAGGCAAGGAGCATCACTTAGCTGAAGCTTGCTAAATTTGCAAGGAAACTGGAAACTGATTTCAAGAGAGCCCTGAACCAAACGTCTTTGTACTTGAACCTCAGAATTTCAAAGCACAGTGTTTAAAATGCTCATAAAATTCCACAAAGTAGAAGTGCAACTCTCCATCTCCTGGACTGCCTTTGGGCAGGAGTAGGAGGCACTGCTACCCTTCATCTCCTGCAGACAATGAATCTGTTGCTTCATTTGTGAGTGGAACCTGAGAGCTCAAGGCAAAACACCAGGAAGCACAAATCCCTCTTTAATATAAAGTGAGAGAAAGCATCTATATTAATTCCCCAGTCAAATCACACATCTGAATCTTTCAGGGCCGTACTGTTAGACTCATAGAGATAATTCTGTTATTGTGAGATTGATGGATCACTTATTCCAAGTAACTTTATTATAATGTACTGATTAATCAATCTTAGAAACAGACATTAGAAAGAACTGCTAAGCTCATGTATTGGGATATCTTCATTTGCTATGAATAAATATTTAGACCCAGACGTAGTCAAAGGAGGAACAAGGAAGGAACATATGAAGAAGCACCTTCTGAGAAATGGGTCAAAGGCCAAACTATTTCTTAATTAAGTCTAACTCTGATAAGACACTGGGAAGTAATTCATTCAGCCAAAAGAGAAGCAATCTACACTATGCCAAAGCTCTAATATTCTTCTAAACTTTGCAGACATCTCCAGTTTAACTTGACTGAGTAAAATGTAGTACAGTAACAAGACAAAGAGTCATGACTGGAGTCTACCAGGTTCTGACTAGTGAATGGCAAATTCAATTTGAATAGTTACCTTGCACGCCAAAGGTCTACACAGACCACACCCCAGCCTCTGACAGGAGACAGTAGATAAGGTAAAATGCCTAAAGAGCATCAGAAGAGGGTAAGCACAGCATCATATGCCCCTGAATTACTCTTCTAGTTTGAAGGAGTTGTATCTTCAAAAGGATTACTCTTCCATTCATTTGCTCACTTATTTCACTAAGCTTGCTGTCTAGTTTAAAACTCCATGGAGGACATACTGTTTTTTGAGGCGTGAAAAAGATTCATTCAAAAAAGTCTGAGAAAACACAGGACTGATAACAAACACCAGTTAAGAAGGCTGAAGCTGTTTATTCTGCAAGCCAAAGAGAAAGGGGAAAACAGCACACATTTAAAAAAGGACTTTTCTTCCTTGCCTTTTAAGCTCTTCTCTAAACTTCTGGGCTTTTTCCCTCATCTCTGTGTCACCCTGAGGGACCAGAAGCATTCCCAGCAGTGTCCAAAGTTCAAAAAAGAGCCCAACTATCTTGCATCTGCTCAGGAACCAGTCAAGCACTGCATTTCATTCATCTTGATTATAGTAGCTGGTTATTGCAAGGCTGCAAAGAGGGGTTTAAGGATTTAAGCTTCTTTAATTCTACAGAAGATTGAGGGAAGATATGCTAACAATCACAAAACATGTCATGAGGTACTACAGAGAAATAATATATATTTTGCCTCTGTGTTGTATAGGAATAGAAATACTGAGTCTAATTTTCAGCATTTCCCAGTGGCAGTGAAATCTCTGGAGTACAATGTCCTAGGAAGCTGTGGAGTCCATATTACTCAGCATCTTTAAGAACACATAAAATGGACTTCTTTCATAAGTTACCCAGGTACAGCTGATCCTGAGTTAGGACATGGGTTTGGACTAGCTGACTTCTTGAAGTCTGATGATTTCTGTGATTCAGTGGTCTTCTGTCATGGTAGTCACACACCAACCTTTGGTTTTGTTCAAAACCTTTCTGAAATACAACTTGAAAATAAGTTGCTCTTGTGTGGCATCACAAGGAAGCCAGAATATTTCCTCTGTCTCATCCTTCCACAGCTTCCGACTCTGCTACTTGGATATGTAAATTTTTCTTGTTCTATATATAAATGTGAGAAGAAGAATCATGCTATAGTCCAAAACAAATTGCAGAATCTTTTACTTCTGAGTGTTTCTTCTTCTATGTATGAAGCCTGCAGCACTTGTTTCTGTTTCCTTTGCTCTCATGTTCTGAACTCTGTCTCTGGAACAGACCACACATATTCCACCACCGGGCTTCCTTCTCTCTCACCATTTAAGAGGTTTTCAGTACCATTATTTATTTATTAATTATTCACCAAAGGAAAAGCCATTTACACTGCATTCACAAATGTGACCAGCAAAAAAGGACAAAACCATACTGTTTAAATAGTTATTTATTTCGATCATTACTAACTTATACTACCTGTTTCTAGTCAGGTATTCAAATAAAAACAAGCTATAACAATAATCACCACTCTTAAACCATTAGTTAAGGAATTCCTCTCTAACAGATGCATAAGTTGAAAGTGCTGATGGTATTAAAAGCCTGAAGTCACTTCTGTCTTACTTGTTTGTTCTATTTTGCAGCTGGAGAGAAGCCAGCTATAAATATCTTGGCTCACAGATGAAAGATAACTTCCAGTCTCCCTAACTGTAGGGCCATTACTTTTGATTTATGAGTACTAGTGAGACTACTATCATTCCATCAGACTACAAGTAAGTCTGAAAAGCTGCATGAATCAGTATAACAATGAAAGGCAATCTTGAAATTGCAAAATTAATGATTTCCTGTTTCCTACTAATTAGGCTGCGAATTGAAAAGTGTCAGTCTTCTGCTGAAAAGTAGTGCTATTACATACTATTTACACACTGCAACTGTTTTCCTTAGACTACCCAAGCACTAAAAATTTTCTTAAATTAATAAAAAAGCACAAATAACATCAAAAGTTCCATAAAAAAAAAATCAAGATAGTTCATTAATTGCAAATGAGCAGGAGAATGGACTGGAAAATCAATGGCTGTTATTCACAGAGAATTCCAATGCCAGCAACATGTAACTTGAATTAAAGCATCAAGGTTTGTGATACCAAAAAGAAAAAAGATATTGTGATGATGGAACAACATTTGAGGTATCAACAAATTGTACAGCAAATCACTACACATAATGTTCAGCTTACTAGTTTCTTTGGCTGCGCAACTTCTATCATCTTCACTCTAAGAGAAGCAAATGATCACTGAAAAAGGAATACTGAGGCATACTATTGACATCAGAAGGCTAGTTAATGGTAACCTATTCATTGCTTTGATTTGCCTATCGGGGCAGAAGAATTTTTGCTGTTCAGCAGTCCAAAAAGTCATTCCACAGTATGAGCTGGCAAAAACAAAACCAAAAAAAAAAAGCCAAACTGAAAATCACCATATTGGGCAGAGAGTCCTATGCCACAATAACTGCTTTCTTCTCATTGGAGATGCAGGCAGTGCAATGAGACAGCATTGTGTTCACTGGTATGGTGGCTGGGGAATCTCTGCAGGGATCCTTGTTCATCCCATCCGTGAGCGGATATATGTCTATGCATCCAAAGGCTGCACAGAGTGGTTTCTGTAAATATCTCTTCCTGAACATCAAAGTCAGCTTTATTTATAACTGCAACACTGTAAAATACTGATAACTTGACAGGGGCTAGGATGGGGAGAGGGTAAGTCCACAGGGTTATCCAGCATCACAAATTCTTTGTTCCAGGGCTTTCATGAAAGCAATCCGTTTGGCATGATGTTTCTCTGAGACTCTTGAGTCAAATGTAAAGTCACTGGTATCTCTGTGTAAACATGTGCTTTATGATAAGGATAGTGTGCTGTTCAAATGCCGGTTTCACCTGAACTTAAATAAATAAAAATCATACCAAACACCTACATGAGAAATATCTGGTCTCGTTGACTCCTTTAAAGAGACAAATATTTTTGGATCCGTCAGGAATTTACAAATATGTTATTTAAGTATTTTTGCAATTTCCTGGGCTGCTGTGGTTTAAATGCAAACATGTAAGTCAGAGTGAAGTCAGAGAAAACTTGGTGTTGACTTCAGCCCATCATGTACTGCCTAAACCTGACTTTTAATAGCTAAATGCTATCCACTGCAAATACTGCTTTATTAAACAAAAACTAGCAGCATGCCACTAATGTCTACCACATAAATGAGCTGGTCACATGGTCTGGAGGGTGTGTGACCTTGACTGGAATAACACATTGGCAACCTTACCAGCTGATCATACAAGTGTAATGTCGCATACATTTGCAGAGAAAAGATGCATGGACATAAGAGTCTGAACTCCTGCTTCCAAAAGCATAGGTGAACTGCAAATTTAAACTCTGCTGTGCACAAATACTGTAACCAAAGCTAAATAATAACTGCTTCCACCTAAAGGTCACATTAGTTTCAATCCATGTATCAGAGAGGTATTTTAATTTCCAATTAATTTTCAACTTTACAAAGCTGAAGATATGTGAATCTACATACACATGTATATATATATACATATATATATATACATATATATATATATACATAGATTTTCTACAGTTTAAAACCTTGTTGTTCTCATAATGGGGATTCAAATTTTTTTTTTTGAACAGTGATTCATTTCACTATAAAAATAACAATTGCCAGAAATAACATATTTTAACTAAGTCTCTTGAAATAGAGGCTTCCTATGAAGGAAACTAAAGGTTAGTTTTAGCCAGTATAATCATTATATTTCAGTCTTCTAGACAGTAACTAGAGCACTGTCTGTCTTATATAATGGAATATTTCTGACAGATCCAGGAGAGATAATGGTACTAGTAGTCAGATAACATCAGAGTCATTTATCCAACATTATTTCACTCATCTTCTACCCCATCACTACAAATAGAGTGAGAAAATGTCTGTGCTATATAAAGATTTCTAAAACAAGAAAATTTGCTTACTGTATCTCCATTACTTGTGCAAAAATAAATCTCCTTGATTTATCATTCCAGCAATTTACCACAAGTGACATGTCAAAATCTTTAGGTTCCTTTTAAAATTTGGCATCCCTTCTAGGCTACAGAAGGGAAAATGCCTGGGGACTCTGAAAGTTCAAAGTCTTCTTATTAACTAAAATCATTACTTAATAGATCTTGATTGAAAGAAAATATTCCAGCTGAAGATATCAAAAGTTCATCTTTATGGAGAAAACAAATATATAGCACTGGATTACATTAGCAGCAAATGTGCTTCACGACTGAATTTGCGTGGGGTTTTTCTTTGTTTTTTTTTAGGTTTTGGCTTTTTTTCTTTAAGTGAAGTACTTTGCAAGTCTAATGTAGAAGATGGCACTGTACAGTATGGGCAGCATCATCATGCTTTTCAGTGCCAAGCTGCAAGGTTAGAATTACAGAAATGTTCCAGTACAATTTAAAAGGAGTGTATTACCACTGATGTACAACCCTTTAAATACATTATACTGAATATGTTGGCACTAAATTTACACTACAATTGCATTCCTTTTCCAGACAGGATTATCCACATTTCTGTTCTTGAGAGAAGAGACATGTAGGAAAATAAATTGTGTTGCTAAAGATAGTTTTTTTCTAGCTGGAATCACTGGAGAGATCTCACATAGTTTGGTTTCTTATGTTAAAAATGCTCAAGTTAATTACTAGCCTGCTATGGATAATTTTCTCATGAGAATGAGCATGCTGCTGAGAAGTGTAATGACAGCTCTGCAACAACAAAATTTAGGACTGAATTTGTGCGCTGAATTATGATTAGAGTTGCTACTACTGGCTTTCATGAGACTTAACATGCATCTACACTTTATAAATATATATTGCTGAGCCTAAGCGAGGTAACAGAATACAGACAGCAAGGTAGATACATATTTCAAGAAAAAGCACTGAGGCTCCTGCAGACGAGAGAAGCAGCACTTAACACATGGCATTTCCTCCCTTGTCACGTGTTTACATACCAGAGACTTATTTTTGTTTGGTATTTGAATGTTCTCCACAACGCAGAAGCCAAAACTTGTCTCTTTCTTTTCAGCACGTGATCTCTAACTTCAAACACAGAAATGTTAAGTACTTTGGGATAGTTCTGGCTTTCCAAAACATCAGCCGAGTAAAAACTCTATAAGAGTTACAAAGAAAGAAGCTCTTGGCAACTTCTCTTCTAGTCTCTTTCAGTGTCACTACATTGGGACTCACTCAGGTGGGAGTGTAGAGGTTTATTCCGCTCATATCAATACATTATTTGAAGCATGAACAGAGATCATTCCCTGTTCTTTTCAGCTTAAATTTGAGAGCATTCTGATTTTTTTTTTGTTTTGAGCCCATGCACTGAAGTATTCATCACTGAAGTATTTCACAAATACAAGATTTTCAAAAGTCTTAGGATCTAGGTAAGTGATTATTTTACAGTTATCATATTAAAATTCCAGTGTGAGAAAAAGGTTAATTTTCAATATTATAATGAAAATGAGTGATAGGTTTCTAAAGTTACTTGTAAAATAAGCATATATCCAGAAAGATGCATTATAAGAAATTCAAAGGTTTCTCTAGTATAGAATACTTTCTGGTATATAGCTGGGAGAGACAGTCTTCACAATGCAACCATCCCAGAATCAGCAATAACTTTAATTAAATAAAGGGTGTTTAAAATTAATTAATTGATAAACCCAGAGAAACTTGAAAGTACATGCTGAGGGCTGCCAAACTCCAAATAGCGGGATGCAGACTACATAAAGCATGAGCAAATTATGGTCTGTGTGCAAGGCTTACTGAAAGTTGAAACTGCAAAATGCAACTGCTCCCAAGAGTCAAGATGTATGTAAGCTCTAAGGATATAAAGTTCATCTACGACTGCTGATAAAATGTTTTTTAAGATTTAATTGCAATTAATAATTGTTGTCAGAGGAGTAAACATGAACTATTTAATTAGCTTGTCTCTTTCCAATTACTTACTTAAATGCATTGTTGTTTACTCTGTGATTAAAAAGACACTAGCAAGTGTTCAACAAAAGTAAACCAATAAAGTTCAATTTGTAATGAGGTTTACTCTTTCTCAGTGCAAGGCTTAGAACCAGCATCACATCATCAACATTTTTCTACAATTTATCACTTAATCCAAGTTTACTTCCATTTCTTCCCCTGAGCTGGCTGGTACAACACCTTCTCTTGGCAGATGAAAGATGTTATCTGCATTTTTTTCCTGAGCCTTCCAAATTTATCCCTGCCAGTGTTGGATTTGCTGCTTTCACTTACCTCTTTGTTTTCCCCACCTTACTGGGAATCATCACAGTGCAATGCCCTTTCCCTGAAACTTTCCAACCTCCAGATCCAGCTTAGTCTAAGCCAGTACAGTTCTTTTCTCCAGAAGTCAGTATGCTTCTTTATGCAATAATAAAGGCTTCTTTAAAAAAAAAAAAAACCCACTTTTTGGAAAAAAACAAAATATTAGTGGAAAAGGAGGTAAAGAGTTTATGCACATCTTGCTGTTTTTGAAGATGATCTAAGTAGATCTTCCTCTGATATTTGACGCAGTGTCTCATACCTGTTTGATATATCACAAGGGAAGTATATTTCTGTAAAAAAAATACTTTTTGTGTCTTACCAGAGGTTTTGTTCGCTGTTTTGCTCTAGTTTTGCATTTACTCTCCTCTATGTCTTGGCTTTGACTCTTTTTGGACAAAAAACAACCCTACAGACTGCAAAAATCATCACAGCTAAAAAACTCTGTTATTACTATAAAATAATTCTTACCTGTTTGCTGGTTCATTTTAAACCTTCATTTCTTCTTGTTTTCAGTTTTGCTAGGCAGCTATTTCCTGAGCTCAGTCACAGTGTTCACATATGAACTTCCTGACAATCAGGCTTGTTTCTTCAAGCTACTCTGCTGCAGCTCCAGATCTACCACAGATATTTTAGTCAGTACAGTTTTTTTCTGTATATGTTTAGAGGTATATCTCTGGTACATTTGGCCCAGAGGTCCAAACTTTTGCATCAAAGCACAAAAAGTAATTTACTAAACACTTCCAGAACTCTAGAAGGCCAGATACTGAGTCAGCTGCCAAAAGACTGATAGGTGATTTTCCAAAATGAAGTGACTATCTACAGTAGTAAGACTATAATATCTGCTATAAGCACAACTGAAAGTAAAGCATCACTTAATTCTTAAAGAAGCTGCAGTAGCAAAAGTAGGGTCGACAGTCCATACTAGAAAAAAATGGTAATAGGAAAGGTAAGAAGCATTCTAGATTAATGACTTTTCCTGTTTTGGCAGCCAAAGTCCCTAAAAATTCCATTTTTTCCACATGCTTTGGCTCATTAGCAGGTAAATGCGACTGATTTATCTTGTTTCTTTCATATTCCTAAATAATAAGGTTTGACCGTGTAATAACAAAATCTTCTACTCAGCATTCATACTGAAAGAAGAAATTAGGGAAACCTCACTCGGGGAACTTTGAAGGGACTAAAAAAATTGGTAGAGTTTGATTGCTTTGTTTAACTCCTGTAGGACCAATCATGTGGAATTTTGATCACATTTAAACTATCAAAAACTTGGAAACACTGACAACATTAAAAGAGCCCCATAAACATCTCCTTTTTCAGTCTTTCTTAGCCATGGGGACCCAGGCTGCTCTGAGGTGCCCTCACTCTCCAGACACCCAAAGCTTTATGACCATGCAGACAAGAAACAGACACTGCCCAGACCAAAGCACAGCAAGAACAGGCATGACTCTGGAGTATGATTAGAACACTAAACTGTGTCGAAAAAGCATTTATTAATCCCAAAGAATTACTTATGACCATTAGTCAACAGCCATCCCACATAAATGAAATAAGAAGGCTCTAAAGCAAGGAATGAAATTTAAACACAGAGTTATATGGGCATGCTTCCTTTTCTTCCTTTCCAGTTTCTGTTGGAGTCTTTTATACAACCTGAGAGAGCTCAAGAAACCAGGAAAAAATGCTAATGTAACCAAGACTTGAGACATTAGCTGCAGCATTTTAGAGAAGACATATAGTGTGGGATCACATCTTGTCTGCAGTTCACCTTTTTCTTAAACATTGGGGCTGTGAATAGGACACCTGTCTTTATTAAAACTCATTCTGATTCTGTCAAAAAATGCAATTAAATTATGGTTTGTCTATTTTATTTAAAACCAATTTCTTCTTAAAGCTCTAATAACTTAATTTGTACCTGGGGCATGAATTTGACAGAAATAAATAATGAGAACTACAACAAACCACTACACTTCCAATTTTCTGCTGCTGAAAAACTTGAGAAAAGTGTTGGAATCGGCAGTTAATGTGAGAAAAATATAGTCTCCTTGGCGTTTCTTCTTAATAAATTGCAGAATATCCTGGTTGGAAAGGGACCTCAAGGATCATCTGGTCCAACCTTTCTTGGCAAAGTCACCATCTAGACAAGATGGCCCAGCATCCAGTCCTGCTGAATCTTGAAAGCATTCAACACTGTGGAATTCATCACTTCCCTGAGGATATTATGCCAATGGCTGATTGTTCTTATTGTGAAAAATTTCCTTTCTTCGTCTAATTGGAATGTCCCCAGGCATAACTTGTACCCATTTCCTCTCATATTCTCCATGTGACTCTTTGCAAAAAGGGAGTCTCCATCTTCTCTGTAGCCATCCTTTAAATGCTGGAACATGGTGATAAGGTCTGCCCTAAGCCTTCTTTTCTCTAGGCTGAACAAACACAGTTCTCTCAGCCTTTCCTCACATGGCAGGCAGGCTTCCCTGTCCTTTGGTCATCTTTGTGGCCTTTCTCTTGGCCCTCTCAGGCTGGTCTGCAGCTTTTTGTATAGCAGGAACCAAAACTGAACACAGGATTCCAGATATGGCCTGACAAGAGCTGAGTAAATTGTGATGATGCCTTCTTTCTCTCTGCTGTGAGGATGCCCTTGTTGATGAACTCAGCATCCTCTTCACTTCCTTTGCCACAGCAGCACCCTGTTAACTTGTACTGAGTTTGCTGTCCACCCGAACCTCCAGGTCCTTTTTCATGGAACTGCTCCCCTGCCAAGTAGGTTCCAGTCTGTGTTGCACACCTGGACTATGTTTTCTGAGGTGCAAGACCTTACATTTGTCCTTCCTGAACTTCATAATATTCTTAGGCATCCAATTTTCCAGTCTATCCAAGTCTTGTTGCAGAGTGGCTCTCCCTTTTGAAACACTTGCTTTTTTAGTCAGTTTGGTGGGAAACTTCCTCAGGGTACCCTTGATCCCATCATCCAGATCACTTATGAAGATATTAAATGGAATTCAGCTCAACATCAGTCCTTCAAGGACCACACTTTTGACAGGCTGCCAGTTCCAAAAGGAGCTGTTTGCCATTACCCTCTGAGTGCCACCTACCAGCTGGTTCCCCACCCACCTCACAGACCATAGGTCTGGACCATCACACATCAGGTACTGCAGGAGAAGGCTGTGGGAAAGTGTACCAAAAACCTGAAAAAACCTGGGCAATGTCCACTGCTTGCCCCACATGAACCAAGCAGATTACTTTGTCATAGAAAGTGATCAGGTTTGTCAAGCACAATTTGACCTTCCATGCTGGATTTTTCCAATCATGTGCTTTATCTGACTTATGATGAGACAAAATAACAGTGTAAAACCCTAGGGGGATAATAAAACTGTAGGCTTTTCACTAGGAATCTTAGAAATCCTCTATAATTTCTGGTTTAAACTATCAAAATCCACATCCTCTATCAGAAAGCTAAGAAGCTCAAATCCTTTCCTGATGTGTTTTTTTTCCTAGTATGTGTCTGTAAAAAATTGAAATTGACAGTGTCACTTTGCAAAACCAACAATTACTATAGAATTACTTAGGGGCTAACATTTGAGAAATTAATCTTATATGCTAGCTCATATACTTTTACTTCAAGCTCAATAGCACTATTGGGGATGCCTGTAAGTCCACTCATGCACTGTCTCTTCTTAGGAAACTGCAACAGTGAGAAAACAGATGTGATGACCCAAAGAAACAAAATTATTTACTTATTCCTTTCAAGTAACCAGGCAAGGTCTGTCTGTATTTTTCCCCAGTTTCCTAAAACCTTCACTCTGAAAACAATTTTAAACAATTAATAAATACAACTGAATTCACAGGCTGTTCACAGATGAATACAACACACAGCAAAGTAAATTTAATGTATCTCCTCTTGTGAACTATTCATTCTGCTTTAGCAAAATCTTTCTTGAATCAAGAAAATCCAATGGTCTTTCAGTGTCTTAATTCAGATATGCATTATTGTAACAACAAAACTGTGCCCTCAGGACATAGTCTAAGCCAGGCAGGTTTTAAAAAAATAAACTAAAACTAGTATCAAACTGGCATTCATGCTGTCATATGTGTGCATTTGGACATACATGAATTCTAACGACATATTATTTGTAGTATTTCTAAAAAGCATATAAAAATAGTTTAATTTGTACTGTCAGGCTGCAGCAGAAAACAAGGCAATGCTAGAGCAGAAACAGACAAAAATATTATGAAGTATTATGAATATTATAATATTATGAATAGCATATCCATATGACTGCTAAGAGGTACATATATTCAAGGCTTGAACTATGTTGGACTTTGATTTGAACTATCTATTTCCAGCTGAACAAACATGTTATTGTAAAGGCAGACTGGTTTCAAAGTTACGCTGCTGCTCAGCCTCAAAGGCATCTTGGAAAAAAATAGATTGCAACACAGAGCTTAAATGCAGACACGACCCAGCTCCCTGCCTGAAATGAACACAGAAATATTGCCCAAATCTGTGTCTAATACTCATGCAATGAAGGGCACTAAAGGAGCACTCGCTGGTCAGCGGTGCGGCCCTGTGCCGGCAGCGGCGGTTCTCGCATGGCTTGGGGTGCTTTGTGGTGACTCTCCGCCTGCGCTAGCGGCTCCGCTGGTCCCTACGTTGGACGCCACCTGCGATGTTGTGTTATTTTTGCCAGTCCCAGGCAGCTCTGGAGGGCCCGGCTCGGGTGCTGCTTCTCGGCGGGACTGAGGCTTGTCGCGATTCCCGGGTGCTTCTGCTGCTGTGCACCAGGGCGGGCTGGCCACGTTCTGCTGTTGGCGTGAGGGACAAGACAAAGAGGCAAAGGAATTGTCCACTTCATCCGCATGGATGGCTGGAAAGCTTTAATGACTACAGGGATCTGTGGTGGAGAAGCTGTGAACCGCTCCCAAAGCCACGTGGACAAAAATAGCGCTGGGAATGGGGAGGCGCAGGATGTTATAGGGGGCGGGACAAGGAGGGCAGAAGCCTCCAGCCCAATGGGGACAGGCGCTGTGGCGGTGATGCGGACCACGGCGACCAACGGGAACGCGGCAGGGGCAGACACGGGGCTCTAGGGTGAATGGGGTTGAGGGAACGGGGTGACGGGCACAGAACTCTCCAGAGTGGACAGCGGGGTGGTTGCAGGACTGGCATGGTGAGCTCAGGTGGTAAGAGACCTGGAGTGGACCACCGCGGGGAGGGGAAACACGGGGGATGCACGGGGGTACACAGAACCGGCTAACTAACACAGATCAGAACCCCTAATCTGAACGCAACCCAGGATGCAACAGGAAAGTGATCTTGTAATAAGTATTTGAGGACTCTATTGAAAAAAAAAATTAAAAGTATCCAGGACTTGATACCTCCTGGTCACAATACACAGTAGGTTTTAAGAAGAGGCCAGAGATGCTGGGAAACAAGAGGATGAGGCCTTACAGGGTTAGTTACAATACATGAGGAAAATTAATTCACAACTTCATATTAACTTTGCATGAAACTAAAGAAGAAACGGCAATGGAAAAGGTGAAAATACTTTGTTGATTTTAATGGGCTTCTGTTACTGAGAGAATTATTGTTCTTAAGAGAAGCCGAGATCTAAGTGGTACAGGTTACAGTATCTCAGCAGCAGCCATGAAGCTCCAAGCCCAGCTCTTCTAACAAGATTGTTAATCTAAAATTTCATATCTTATTTAGTAGTCTGAAAAACACTGAGAGCATCAGAAGAGTCACTGTGAGAGGCAGGCTTAAATCATGATCATTTAAATCATGATATTATTTAAATCACAATACTCCACTTGTGCAATTCAATTGGAAGATTTTATGGAACTACAGAGATCCACAAGAGCAGGGGAATTGCCTTTTGAGGGCACACCCTATCACATCTTTCTCCCAATTTGCAGGTAACTGGAGAAAACCCTACAATTTACAAATTTAAGCCTCTGAAGTCAGGAAGACTGGATAAATAGTCTTAAATAAAAAATACTGACTTGCTTGTGGATTGCAAAGTACAATTATTATGTAATTTTCTAGCCTTCAATTACTTCTAAAGATATTTCAGAAATTTTCAGCTCTGATCCAGTTCAGTTTTTTAGGTCATTAGACCAGTGATTCTCTTCTTTACTGGTTTTGGGTTTTAGAGAGGCACTCCAATGACGTGAAGTCTACTATTCAGAGAGAGAGTGTTCTGATGTTAGGCTGTACACTGTGTATAGCAAATTACATAATCCTTTCCAGACACACTTTGTTGAGCACTTTCAGATAATCTTCCTTCACAAATTTTTCAACTGTGTCAACAAGTTGAGCAGAAAAACTGAGGCAAGGGATCTGGGAAGAAAATGTTTGGGACATCTTGATTTCCTGAGTTTGAAAATCACCTTCTTCCTCCTACACCTCTGATCCAATGACAGCTCTTAAAATGAGCTGGATTTGTTTCCACACAAGGAATCATAACCCTGTTATACTGAAGCGTGAGGAGGTTTTATATATCAGTACTGATCTTGTAATATAATGCTGCAAAAATAAGTTATTGCTAGTATAGCTGGGATGACAATGTCAGATATCAGAAATGCACCTCAGTTTACTCATCTGAAAGGCTCAAATGAAAAGCTGAATCCATAGGATTAGTGGGTCTGTAGTCACCTTCAGCAGAGAAAGAGGGACATAAGGAAGGCACATAGAATGTACACTATAAGATATACCTGCTGGCTCACAGCTTTTCATCCCCAATCACTGGATGGTTATCTATTTTCAGGACAAGAGAATTCTCATAAGAAACACCTAGCTGAAGTCTAGCCAAACTATGAAGAACTTACTTATCTTTGAAAAGTGCAAGACTGTGTAAATAAGAGAATCTGGTGTCCCTGTTTTTGTAGAAGAGCAAGCAAAGATGACGTCATTGGCACAGTATGTGAACAGAGCAGTCAGCTTTTCAGTAATACAAAGTGACAGTCAAGAGAGCTCAGAAGTATTTTATACATTTATTTTTGGAATCTTATCTAATCACGCTTTTCCAGTATTCTGGCTAGGAAAGCAAAGTTATTAATTAAATATATATGTTCTGCAAACAGAATTTCATTGGCAGTGATGTTTTAGCTAGCTGAAGAAACATGAAAATGCCTGTTGCCACTCCCTCTTTCTAGTCAGAGCTTGCTTTTACTGCTTTCATTACAATAATAACAACAATAATACTTAACATTCACAAATGGACTATACCTATTGTCATATTTAACAATTACATATCTATAGTGGTTCTTAAGATGTACCCACTGCTTGTTTGAAGTATGAGATAATCTCACAACTGAAGCCACCAAAGGGCTTAGAAATCATAACTGAAGTGGAGAAGTCAGAACCTGTTTGAGGTTTTATACACACTGTGCCTTCCAAAGACTTTGGCCTGATGTGCTTGTGTCCCACTGACCAGCTCAGAGTACTGAAATTCATCTCCTTTTCCTGGGAAGCAGACTGAACTCAGTACAATATTTATATTGAACAGCTAATGTTGGCCCAGTGGCTCAACATCTGTGTCTCTAATACAGAGAGCAACAGCAGATCCCAGAACTCAGTCTTCAGGCAATTTCTGGGTTGCCCTCGTTGGAAGCTGCTGCCAGATGAGTTAGTTTTCTACGGTGATGTTCTGCTATGGTTTGCCTCCCATTTAGTCCTGCAGCACTCTACAAAGCAGGCTGACCCCCATCTCCCTTACTGTAGAAGGCTGCAAAAGCCTCCAGCTGCCACTGCTTAGGTATTAGAGCTTTACAATTGAGTTTGGGAAGCAGCCCCATGTACCATTTTTTGTGCAAACTTGCCCAGAATCCCTGTTTTAATAAACAGGGGCTTAAGCACAGTCTCCAGTCTTTAGACAGCTATCTACCCAAAGACCCTCTGAACATCCAGGTTTTTTATATAAGAGAATTCATGGACACAGGAATTTATTGGGGGAGCTATCTTACATTCTCTGTGTAGATCTTTAAAAATATCATCTGAACAGAACTGCAAGCAAATACAACCAGCTACAAAATACAGCTATCTCTTCCCTTGGACCTCCTCTGAATTTACTATTTCCCATAATTCCTCCCCGTTCCTCCCCGTTATTTAAAAAAAAAAAAAAAAAAAAAAAAAAAAGGCCAAACAGAATGAAAAGAAAGCAATCATTGCTTAAATCCATAGTAGCAAACAGTCACAGCAAGGACTGCTTGACCCAATGAACTTGCCATTCATTCCTTCTGAAATATCACTATACTTGGGCTGAGAATCCTGTTTCTATTTTTAAGAAATGCAGCTTGTGAGTGGGAGGCAGAAGAACCAGATACAAATAAGAAAAAGAACATACGGGACTGCATGTTATGCTGGTAACAGGAGAACAAAAACAGTTGGATTGAGACGCTGTCTTGGCTTAACTCCTGACTCTCAAAATCCACTATTTCCATAGTTTGACCACACTGCTGTGGGCAGTCTTTACCCTCCCATGTACACCAGTTCTAGGTGCTATTTTTTTCTCCTAAATTTGAAAATTAAGCTCTTTTGATCAGTTACACTCTTTGTAACCTGTAAACTCTCTCCGGCAGTAGCACAGACATAGGTCTAACTGTTGCAGCTGGGTCCTTCATTGCAATCACTCTCAATTCCAGATCTAAATTTGGGATTTAGCTGAACCCAGTTCAGCTTTCAGATAGACAGGATTTCAGTGCACTTTTCAGCAGTAGTCATTCACTCAGCACAAGCTGAGTAAGGCACAGATAATTCAGTGGGTGCAATCGTGCCCTCCCAATTTCCCTGCTTCTGTCACCAGCCACGTTGCTGAATCTGCAAACACGTCTGTCCCACACAGTCCAGAGCACTGGTGAGATCCCTCAGCCACCCATCCAGCTTGAGCCCTGGAAGCAGCACAGCATCATTAACATGCCATTATAACCTGATTAATAAGCAGAAATCTGAGACACTGTCTTTTCTTGCTATAAACATTACGACTGCATTGCATAGCTTTAGGCCTTGTGATGGACATGCTCAAGTCCCAGGAGCAAGCTTAGGGTTGTTAAAGAGATGCTAAGTTGCTTTGCATCACTGATAAATCCCACAACAAGCATAACAGTGAAACAAAAAATGGATACTTTAATATTACTGGGTTTGGTTCAGCTTGTCTTTCATTTCAATATTACAATTAAATTAAACCCAGTACAACTGCATACATGTTTCAGTCACACAAACAGGTACACTGATGCCGGAGAAAGCAAAGGAGATGCCTACCAAAACACTAACATGCGCACACACAGCTACACCCAGCCTTGGCAGAGTGCCAAAGCACTTGACTGTGACAAATAGCAACCAATCAGTCACATAAATAACAGCTAAGGATACAGCTCTGTCAGCTACTGGGAGATGTTGTTCCTGTCCCTTTGACTGGGATGTGGAGGAAGATAAGAGACTGTTTCTCTTGGAAGGGATGTACAGCGATTATCTGGTCCAGCTGTCTGAGCACTTCAGGGCTGGACAAGGGCTAAAGCATGTTGTTAAGGACATTGTACTAATGCCTTTTAACTACTGACCGGCCTGGGGCATCACACATTTCTGCAGGAAGACTTTCATAGTGTTTGACCACCCCCTTGGAAAAGAAATTTGACTTAATTTCATGCCAGCACTACAAGACTCCAGAGGCAAACCATGAACTCCTACCTTCTGTCACACATTCCCTAGAAACTCACACACACATAACTGTACACAGTAACCTTTGGTTTGAGGTCACCTCTCATGGAAGTGGCAAGCTGGAAGAGATGGTGACATGTCTGGGCTCTTCAAGGGGCAGTTCTGGAGGCAGCTCAATCCAGCTCTGCAGAGATGGGTGTTAAAACTACCTCCAGCATGTTCTGCTCCCTGACATCCCCCATCCTGCAGGCATTCGAACCAAACCCAGACATTTTAATCTAGCCTGACTGCCAGGCAGCCCTCCTTCTCTACTGTTTTCCTGGTTTAGATTTGGTTTTCTTTTTTTCCCCACACTAAAGTGACAGGTAATAGACCTTCACCAAAAAAAAAAAAAAAAAAAAAAAAAAAAAAAAAAAAAAAAAAAAAAAAAAAAAAAAAAAAAAAAAACAAACAAAAAAACAAAAACAAAAACAAAAAAAATCTAGAACTTAATATCTTCAGTGGACCTGGAAATATTTCCCTGTAATTTTACTTGTCAATAAGTTAAAAAGCTATACTTTATGGTTCAGTTATGGTTTAAAGAGAGAAAGGAGTCATCCTTCCTGGGGATAGATGAATGACAAGGGTAAAAATGCATCTTGCATCCTCCTGATGAGACACAGATGTAATGTTCAGGTGGACAGGGCAGTGCACTTTTAAATAGATAGCCTTCTTGCTACATGTTGCACACTGCACTCAACTGAAAAAAAGTGCAGTTTTCTCCCCTTTTTCTGAGCAGGAAAAAACTAGAATTTCATGGGGCTTAACTTGTTCTCAATAGGGTTCAAAAACCACACAGAAAATAATCAAAAGTGAAATTTAATAGCAATGATATCATCCATATCAGAAATTATTCATCACTAGTCCCAACTGAAATGCAATGAAGAGATGGCATCATGCATTCATGGCACATCTAAGCCCCATCCCACTCTTCATGCACGTCCACGAAGTCTGAGATGAATCTACTATTTGACTTTAAATAGAACTTTAAATTATTTTTTACCAGATAGAGAAATGTCATTCTGAATCAGTGGCATTGAGTCGGAGCAATGATCTTCTATAAAAGCTACGAGTGTACACGCCAGGCACACTGGATATGTTTCCTGCATTACACATCAGGATCTTAGCCTAGAGATCTTTGGGTTCTGGCACTGCACAGACAGGTAATGAGTTCCTTCTAAATCAAGCAGTATAGTTTTTTCTTTGTTTATTTCCATATTCACTGCAGCATTTGCCTTAGGCTTCTATAATAAGATTATAACTAGAAATTTATTGTAGCAAAGACCTCAAAATCTCTCTCTCAGTCCACCCTGAAACTCAGACAGCTTCATCAAATGTCAGGGCTCTCCGTGCATGGAACAGCAGGAGTGGAGAGGAACCAATCAAACACACAGGAGCATAAGCAGCACAGTGATTACCATAACTGAATCTAAGAAGACAAATGAAAACCATCTTTCTGTACTAGTCATGCAACAATTTGTGTTTGATTATTAGAATTGATGCAACCAAAGAGAAAAACACTTTTTTGTATCTCGGCATCTCCACCTTCTGGAAGACCTTAATTTCTCCCAGGCCTGCTGAATTCTAATCAAGCATTTTTTGTGTTTTCTTCAGCTTGTTTCTTGTACTTTCTCACCTTTTCAAGAGGTGGAAAGCCTTAAGTGGTTTTATTTGAATAAGCTTGTTAGTATAAAAAAAATCACCAAAAAAATAGATACTGGAGCTACAATATGTGCTTACATCCAGGATTAATTCTTTTATATCCCTGGACTTTTCTTAAGACAGAAAGAATAATTGGCCAGAATATCAGGCCACTTTCTCTATGAAAGAGTTCTTTCATATTGGGATGACCTTTTTCTCATAGTAGAATAAACTCACTCCAAAGGAAGAAGCTGCACCTCTAATAATATGCAAGTTGTATCTCTATCAAATACTGTGGGGAGGAACTCCGTAAAGAAAAATGTAAAGATTATGGTTCCTAGTGCCACTTTGAAAATTTTTCATAGATCTTTCTTGAAGACCAGAGGTTCAACAATAGCTATGTGGAAAATGTCTTACTTTACAAACTCAGGTCAATGTGGTTTTGATTAATTGCTAATGCATGACTGAATTCAATCTGCAATTGACAAGAAGTTTAGATATAGTAAGAACTTAGAAAAAGGATTCAAAAATAATAAAGATTTTAGTCAAAATCTGTTTGTTAATTTGCTATATTTTCATTTTCTAATCGACCAAGAAGTTGATTTTTGGGGGTTAGCCAACAGAAACCAATCAATTGCTGTGGAATCAAGTTCTACTGAGATGCAGGCAAATGTTTCACTTTTTCAGCTCACACTGTCTCTATGACTCTAATAAAATCAATAAATAAGTCTGCAAGGGATGATGAATTAAGATGTACATAGACCCCCCCTGAGATTTTAGCTAGATTTTGCCTCAATAAATACGAACATTACTTTTCCGCCTCTGCTTCATCCAGAGTCATTCTTTACATACAGTAAATGTGTCCACACAGAAAGTAATGAGGTCTAAGAAATATACTGTAAATTCAAGATCTTTCTTTCTTGGTAGAGGCTTTACTGTGTAGTCAGACCATAGAAATAATTTCCATATTTTGGGTAATTTTAAGAAGCTTATCTTGAAGACCGCAGTGTCTCAATGTATAGGGAAGGTTTTCTTTCCGTTCATAATAGTGTCTCAAAGGACTCAGAAATCAAAAAGAAGAAAACCTACACTCACTGTTTAAAGACAGACCATTCTTTAACCTGTTGAACACTATTCCTGCTCTAAAGGATTTTTGTTGTATGATCACTGGAAATATTGAATAAGCAGCATGGTTCTACAGAAGCAGATGTGCATGTAGACACTTCAAAATATAATGACAGTCCTATTCTTAATGGGAAAATGATGACTTGTTTAAAAATTTTTTTTTTTCATTTGTCTAGGAAAAGATACTTTACCTGTGCAGGGAAGCAAGTTCATAATTCAATAGTATAAATTATCAGAGGCAAGTGCCTAAGTATATATTCATTCTGTCTTGTTCACTTGTACAGGTGAAGCCTAATTATCTATAGGATACCACTGACTAACAAGGCTGTTGAATGACAAGAAAACTACTTTTTTGTATTAGAATAAATATTTAATAAATAAGATGCAATTCTTCCGATGCCTGAAAGTGTGTTCACTAATGTTTCATCTTTGCAGGCATTACACTAAGCTCTGAACAAAGAGGAAACCTGAAAAAAACCAACCACAGAGGCAAAAATATTGAAAAACAGAAGCAACTGAAAGACATCCTATTCAAAAGCAATAATTAAAAAGCCTTCATTTTTTGTTATTGCAGTATTTATCAGCTCAAATAAAACACTATTGACCTATTAAATTTAATAAGCTTTCCTAAATTCCAGCTGGTTTTGAGCAGAGCAAAGAGCTTCTGCAGGGCTGAGCAGGGAGTAATAGAGGGCAGCCAATGCAATGCACTGCACAAAGATTGGGGTGGGTCTGCTGGATCCTGGAGTCCCTGCAGAAAGGTTTTTGGGTAACAGGCTGCACCTGTGGCATTGCAAAATTTATATCACATGCAATAATCCTGAATGTGGAAAATTAAGACAAAAGCCTTTAGTTATCAAGTGGAAAAGGAAGGGTGGAAAAGGAAGGATGGAAAAAGAAATAAAACCTACACAGATAAAAAGAAATTACATGCTGATATAAAGAGAAAAAACATGGTGATGATCTATTAAATATTTATTAAATGTTAATAATTATGGTCATTACTCCTATGTCCACTCAAACAGGCAAATAACACAAACAAAGCTAAAAAGTAACAAAACAACTAATATGCTAGACTAGACACAGACCAGAAGCATTTCACCCATTAGGAAAACTGCATTTTGGAGTAACAAAATATGATAGAATTTATATACAATAACAATGTCTCTTCATATACACATATACACATATGTACACACACACACTCAGCAACTATGAACACACTGATCAGCACCTACAGATCACAGATCTGTACCCCAAATTGTTCTACTCACATGCAACATTAATATGTATGCCCTGTATGCACCTCTCCTGTGTATATTGCTCTAAATAAAAAGTTTATATATATTTTTGCTGGAAAAAAAAAATGTATTGCTATTTCAGTTTCTTAAGAGCAGCTTTAGTAGTGCCAACAATATACCTTAGTTGGGCCAGGCAACTTCTCTGGTTTCAGCTGCATGAAATCTCCCCACCATTTATTGTAATTTAAAATTTCTGCTGATTTCTGCTACTTATGTTATTAAATAAGTAAAATTTAAATTCAAATAACTTTATTCAACCCGTTTTCCTTAATTGCTGTGCAAGTCGCCTAACAGAGGCAACATTATTAACATGTATTCAATGGCAACCCAATCCCACAGATGCTGGTAATGTGTTCTATGTGAGTAACTTCAGCGAAACTATTACACAATGACATACCTAAGTAGCACTTTCAGGTCTGACCCCTAAATTCATTATTCCCCATTTCAGATAATCCCAACTGACCAGATACCTTCTGCACCAAAAGAAGTCTTTTTTTTTTTTTTTTCCCTGACTGTAGTCCCACCTCCCTCAGAAGCAGAAATATCAGGTGTTCAAACCACATATATCAGCACTGAGACCTCTCTCATTTTGCATTCCTAAATTAACTCCAATTCAGGAACAAAATGAATAGCATCATCTAGTTTGTTCATTTTGTTTTCTGCAATAAGACACAGAAGAACTCAATACCCACAACAAAGCTTCAGTAGAAAAAAAATTTACCCTAATTTTGATTTGAGATAAATACTAGGCTGAGCCAATTTCACTCTATACTCATTCAGATTTCCATTTTCAATTAATTATTAGCCACAAGATCAATTATCTGGATGTATATTACAAGGAATTTCAAACACACTCCCTGAGGCAAGTAGTGCAAGGCACAGGTAGGAGAAGAGGCCAATGTGATATTAAAGGATACTGAATGGGCAGGCATAGGTCATGAAATCGAGTTCATAGACTTTATGAGGGATATAGTTCAGCCTGAAGCCTGTTTTTCATTTAATCTCAGAATTTCAGACCTTTCATTACAGCTACAGCATTTATTTGTTTTCTTGTTTCTGGCAAGAGAGAGAATCACTAAGATTGAAGAAGATGAACAAAATATTAAAGAACAAACTGCTGAAGGGTGCAACATTCTACACTTATTGTCTAAAGAAAGAAGCCAAGATTGGAGTTTATCAAGCCAATACCACAGACACTTCCATAGGCACACATTTCACAAGGAGGCCAAGGGGCTGCAGCTCTCATGCTGGTAAGGGAGCATTTTACAAGTGTCTTGATGGGCTGCAGAAGGGAAGGAAAAGGGCAGACACAAACTCTGAACCACTCCTGTTTCTCCCATTCACTGCCACAGCAGGAGCTATTTTCTGATCTAGGCAAAGATCTTATTTTCTTACACATCCTTATGCTTTCTGTTGAATAAGCAGCTTGCTACTACCACCACACACACATTTAGAGAGCCTAGGAAATGGGTGACTTCAGTTTTTAATACTGTTGTTTCCCAATGCTTTTTTCTAATTTTTTTTCCTTAAAACTACTCAGGCAACATGATTAGATTTGGGGGTCAAAGCATTTTTCAAAAGGACACCAAGTACAGAACAAGATTTATGTGGAGTTTTAGTAACAACAGCAGAACAAAATTAAGCAGCCAACCTTTGTCCAGACCAGCAAGCAGCCTCTGCCCTCGCAGCAGGCAGGGACCGAGCACGACTTCTCCCTGGCATTCATCAGGGCACTGCCTGGTTCCTGCTGCCTGCCGTGAGTCCCAGGGGATCGCTGCCGCAGGGCTTCTGGCGCTCTGCCCATCTCAGCCCTCGCTGGCACACACCGGGGCCCCAGGCACTCCCTTCCCGAGGCTGCGAGCAAGGGCATGCGTGCAGCCCGAGCACCCAGTGGCAGGGAAACCCTGGCTGCTCCCCACTCAGCCAGCAGTCACAGAGCTTTGCACCGCTTCTGCCACACAGCTCCTTTTTTCTTAGGGAATCCGAGTGCAAATTTTCTATGGTGTCTCCTGGACTTCGTTTCTTTCACCCTCATTTCCAGCAAGTTTAGAAATAGCAAAGCCCTGCAATATTGCTGCCCAAAGGAGTTTTAGAACACATATCTATAAGAGACAAAACCTACCAGTTTTCTGTAAAACTCAACTCATTTGGAACCATATGCTGGTATCAGACACTAGGGGCAACACTACACTGAGTGCACTGCAGCATGTTTACCCTGGGAGCCAGCACAGGGACACCATCTCAAGCGAGGATCAATTCCAAACCCCAGAGCAGCTTTGCAATTATCACAAATTATCATCACTGAAGCCAAAGAGCTCAGTCACCAGGCTGTGTAGCCCGAGAAAAGCTTTTCCAGCTCCTGAGGAAGCCTGACGTTCCACTACAAGGCTCTGCTCTGAGGTACCTGTCAGGAAAGTCTGCCAAGCCCCACGAGGTATCCCCATTACATTTGAACAACCAGATTTTGAGTCCCAGATCATTTAGGTGCCTTCAAAACTGTCACTTTAATTTCACGCAAATGACTACTTATCCACACTTGCATGTTACATCCTGCATTTAAAAAATATATTTTTTTGAAGTGTCACTGGATATTTTTAATGTGTCCTCGACACTTAAGGAAAAGGCTGTACTGAATAGACTTTCTATTTTGATATTTTCTGCTATGGTTAACATCAGAAGGATGGCATATTTTTGATGAATTTTCTCCAAAGGATTACCTCCCAGTAAGAATCCTTCTGTGAAAGAGCTCAAATTGTGGGTGTGAATGAAAATGAAGGCTCTAAGCTACCACTCATGCTCTGTTATATAACATTTTCTTGACTCTAATTTACCCTGTTTGCAAAGTTGCTATGTTTGGTATCTTATACAGCCTACACTCAGCTCCTCCAGCTCAATTCAGAACATCCACTACACATAGCAATTAGTGTCATTTTATTATTATTATTATGAATGGCACAAAATCTAGTTTGCAGCAGGAAGCAAAGTAATTTCAGGGAGAAAGAACAGGGATGAGAGACAGGAAGCATCAACCTACTAGTATTTTTGAAGCCAGCCAGAGTTGCTGTTTTTTGCACTACCAGCACACACAGAACCTCTAATGCTTGTCCTTTCTGTTAAAACATGACTTCTGAAAATGTCAGAAACAGCATTAAAACTAAGCATTAGAAGACAGCATTAAAAGAGAATCCAAAGTAAACCTCATCACCTTCCTATAGAGATGGCCAAATAATTGTGCATATAGCTACTTCATGGACAGATTTTAGCTGTTGTATACTTGTACAACTACCATCGAGCCCTAAGGACTGCAAATGTCCCTAAGCAGAATTATTCTATAAGGTTTTCTTCCTTTCCTTCCTTCCTTGCCCCCACAGATGATAGTGAGCAGCAGAATGGGGCCTTAATTACTTACATTACAATCCTGATTACATCAGTTGCAATTTGCTACAATTTTCTCACACTTTTCACTTTGTTCCCTTTGTATAAAGCAGTTCATAGACTTAGTTTATGTGTTATTTTTTTGTAGTTCTAACCAAAAACAAACCAATAAGCAAATAAAGCCTACAAAAATAGGAATAGCTTTCATCTCAGCTTTCTCTCATGTCAGTATTAACTGAGGACAATTCAAATTTTTAAAATCTCTTTGTCTGCTAACCTTACTTGTTATCAGTGTCTGACTGCTTAAATGTCTTTGACATATTTACTCCTGAAACATTTTTACAGGAAATATTTCTAACCTGCCGGCTTAGAGATGTAAAATTTCTGCCCATGGTGACAACAGGCATTCCTACCTCATGTTGTGAACTACACTGTAAACAACTCTGAGTCACAGCATCCCGTACTTATTTTCAAATTGGAAAGAGGCTGCTGGTAACCAAAGGAGGTGCCTCCCTCGTGCTGTCTCTGGCTGCTCAGGATGTTGCTGAGCAATACCCGATCTTTGGCAGAACACTCTTTCGTCTGGTTTGGACTGAGCAACATTCAGGTGCCATCTCTTTCTTTCCTACTTTCCTTGTATGTGTTTTTTGACAAAAACAATGTATGTACCTTGCAGGTCATGTTCCTAAATCCTGAAACTGAGGCAGTAGAGGCACATGATGGCCAGGTGCTGTGGCAGCTGCAAAGACAATGTGTCTATGGAAGATCACAGAACTACAGCACCACAGTAGAAGTTTGAAGACTAGACAGCCATACCTGAAAAAAAAACACAAAATGTGCAGGTCCATATCACAGGAACATGATGCCTGACTCAGCTCCTCTCTTGGGATTTGATCTATTCCTCCTCATCACCTCTTCAATATCTCTTTGCTGCAATCCTAACTGCTTCTGAACTCATTACCATGCACAATTTCAATGCCAAATTGGCTCCTTAGCTTAAAGAGTATGTCCATATTCTCCCCACATTATTTCCATTTCTTTCTCTGTTCTGGTTTTCGTTATGCAGGTTTTCAATTCTTCAATCCTTTCTTTTTCACAAAAAAAAAAAATAAAAAAAAAAAACAAAAAAAAAAAAAAAAAAAAAAAAAAAAAAAAAAAAACCAAACCAAAAAAACACCAGCAGAAAATAAACCCATTTCTCTGAACCTAGCCAATCTCCAGCAAAATCTGGCCAAGTTGTTCCATGAAAATAACCTCCAGCAAAGGAATATTTGCTGTGTAAGCAGGTATAAGCAAGACCTGGTGATACAAAAACTGATGTCAGAAAAGCTTGCAAGATCCTTGAGCAGCCTTTGCTACCTAACACTGGTGCCAGGGCAACATCCAGGACCCACAAGTGGGGATCATAAATCACACACCTGTACACAGATAGGACTCCTGGACTATCAGCTTTCTTCTCAGTCATCTGCTCAATGGTGCGTCTGCTCCTGCAACTCTTCCAAGCAAAAAACAAGCATGGGGTGAGGGTGAGGCCTGTCCTTTTCAAAGTCATGTTAACAAAAATTATGCCCATCTGCTCAGAAAGTATGCTTTAGAGCATGATGTATAGAAGCAACAGTGTTGTCATTGTGCCAGAGCTTGGTCCTTATTCCCTCTGACTCACAAAATAAAATCATCCTTGTAAACATAAACTGTAATCTTATAAAACAATCCTTTTAGCAGAGCTCTGAGACAGACCAATCTCTTGTAGAGCTACACTTACCAAACAAGGAATGGCTCTTGGTGCCTGTCAAAGCTAGAAGCCCTTTCCTCTATGCAGCACTTCCCCTCTGATAGCAGTAATAACAGACTGACAAGACAGGAGCAACTTGTCAGGCTGTAAGTTCTTTGGTTAACCTTACCCTTTGGTTAAAACACTGGTATGGAAAAATTACATCAAGGAAAGAAAATTCACCTCAATCCATGTTTTTGTTCAAGTGGTATAGCTGAAGTGACAGAGAAGTACCCACAGACATTGTCCCTGTGCAAAGGCATTCTGGTGACACAGATCTGATGACATTGATAAGGCAGAGACAGGTTTGCAGCATAAGCAATGGCTTTATATTGGCAGAGTGACATTCAGAAAAACATAATCTTATGTGTGCTGTGTATACCAGACCATACAATACACAAGAAAAACATATTTCTTTGCTAAACTTTTACTATCTAAGCCCTTAGTCCTACAGTCTAATTTATTCAGGGACACTGAGAATTCCCTTTAGTCATCCTGTCAGTTTTATTTGCTAACAGGGTGAACCACTCCCAGATAATATAGCAAAAGCAGATACTATTAAAGGTAGCAGACTTTTGCACTCACACCTGCGACTTCATTCTTTAAGAACCTTGCCTTACATGAAAGCAGAGCTTTCAGACATAGCCACCATTTGTTCAGTAACAGACTGTTTATGATACTTGAGAATGGCATGTCATTGCTGTAGAAAACTGTAAGGTGCTCTCTCCAAGGAGTTAGCAGTGCTTTTGGGAACAAAATGCTGGAGACAACACAGCATCTCGCTCCATCACATTGGAGATTTAGCAACCATAGGAGTAGCAAGATCAAACAAAGCATCCAATTTAATTCCCCCATTTTTTTCCCCTGTATCTCAGGTACACTCCAGCTTCTAAGACATCTGTGAGGTTATGAATCAACGCAGATAATCCCATCTTTCACATGTACAGACACGTTCTCAGTAACAGAGTGGCAAATCAGTGCAAATGAATCCATTGATCCCTTTCACAATTCAGCCACAAATCAATTTAGTGCAAGATTTATGTGATGTTGAGAACAGCAGTTGCAGCTTGAGCAATGATATAATTAGGGATGCTCTAAGTGTTTGGGGGAAAATGAAAGAGTACCGTTTCTCTTAACAAACAATAAAAGGCACCGATGGAGCAATAACATTTTTATTGTCTGCATAGTTCCAGTGACCTAACTGTTTTAGCCATAAATGGTCTTTAAATTCTAGTAGTTTGCAATAAAACAAATCATTACTGCAATGGGCCATGTCACCACTAGAAACAGAGGAGCTCTTTTTCTCATTAAAATCAGCCACAGGCAAACATCTCCAACACATGGTGCAGTTTGAAATCTGTAACGTTATAGAGGCCAAAAAGTAAAGCAAAGTCAATCTATCCATATTGTAAGAAGAGGTGATACATCCAAAAGGAGCATCTCTCCAAGCAGCCAAGCACATGTTGCCATAAGCAGGAGGTGACACCTTGGCAAACAGTTATGAGATAAAAGGAAACTAAATTCTAATACTTGTGTGACGTCATGAAACAACACCATGAATGCTGCAACCAGCTCTGGAGTCCCCAGCACAAGAAGGACATAGGCCTGGAGCAAGTCCAAAGGAGGCACAGATGATGATTAGAGGGATGGAGCATATCTTCTTCAAGAAAAGTCTAAGAGAATTGGTATTGTTCAACCTGGAGTAGAGAAGGCTTTGGGCTGAGGTAATTGTACCTCAGTACCAGTAGTGAGCCAACAAAAAAGATGGAGAGGTATTGGTGCAGGAGTGGCTGACATGGGAATGATGTGCAGAACTCCATGGTGTCAGAAGGCTAATTAATTTCTTTATTATACTATATTATACTAAAACTATATTATACTATATTACACTAACAAGAACTGTACCACTAAGTAACAAACTAGAAAAACCCGTGACTCTGCCGTGAGTCCCGACACACACATGGATCCAACTGGTCAATGAATCCAAACAACCATCAGCAGAGTCCAATTAACAAATCACCTTGGGTAAACAATCTCCATAACACATTCCACATGTGTACAACAACCAGGAACAGCAAGTCAGATAAGAATTGTTTTTCTTCTTTCTCTGCTTCTCTCAAAGCTTCTCCCAGGAATTCCCAGGAAAGTTGTGCCTGCTGCTCTGTATGAAGAGAGCTGTGGCCACAGAGAGGAACTTTTACAAGGGCATGTAGTGCTAGGACAAGAAGGCATGGCCTTGAAGTAAGATTTAGATTAGATATCAGGAAGAAATTCTTTACTGTGAGGGTGGTGAGGCACTGGGAACGGATGACCCAGAGAAGTTGTGGATATCCCATCCTTGGACATGTTAAAGGCCAGGTTGGATGAGCAACCTGACCTAGTGCAAGATATCCCTGCCCCTCACTAGAGGGGTAAAACCAGATGGTCTTTAAGGTCCCTTCCAACCCAAGCCATTCTATGACCCAATGATTTATCCATGCAGGTACACTTTCACTTGTCCTGACACTTAGTTATGTAGGAACAAGGATAACTTCAGTTAACCTGCACTCTTGAAAATTAAAATATGAAAATACTTCCAGCGCAGTACAAAGGCACATGGCTCCTGCTTCTTTCTATTTGCCACCTTGGTAATTCAAATCCTGCATTTCCTTTGACAAGATCAGAATTTTTCAAAGCTCCACAAATCAGGATGCACAGAGTACACGGACCTTTATCCTCACAAGTGCTCTTCATCCCCATCACCCCCCCAAAGCCAGCATAAAATTAGTGGGATTGACCTTCCACACCTCCCACATTACTGATGTATTCCAGGGATTTTATCATTTATTGCACTTGGAGTCAATGAATTGTATTTATGGAGTCTAAGAAAAAAGATCTAGATATCACATAACCAACATAACAAAATGTTGGTTAGAGAAAGAAGGCACTTCTACTCAGTCATTTCTACATAGCCCTTTCAGAAGGCTTCTTACAAACTTGAAGGGTCAAGGTATCCCAGTAGTATCAAACATTTCATTCAGGACCTTGGATATTTTTGACCAAATTCTACTGTCAACTTTACGCTCTTCTCTACTACACTTAGCGCTCCTAATATTTTAAAGATCGATTGGCCTGGTAAATAATTAGTTATTTTAGCACTGTTTAAATCTGGGAATTTTTTGGTTTTGCTTTGTTTGGTTTTGTTGGGTTTTTTGTTTGTTTGTTTGTTTGTTTCCAGACCTTTCTGATACCTGTGTATTTATTATATGCTTGTAAAAATGGGAAAAGGTATTTAAATAATTGGCCTTTCTGAGTAATCACATAAGAATGTGATAAAATACAATAAAATAAAAAACATTTCTGTGCAAAACAAACTTTAGTTTTATGTCTTATTTTTATCTGTTAGATAGCTTAGGAGCTCACAGATAGCTAAAGACCGTATTTTGGCTTGTCAGAAACATGATAAAAAGGAGGGAAGAGCTCTTTGAAGTCTTATCCCTTTTTAAATCACGTTGCTCTTCATAGTGCACATACATATTTTTAAATTACATTAATCAGCAGTTTTGTATCATACTCAGTATAATATATAGTAGTTAACATCACAATGGTAATATAAGATTATATATCATCAGTGATATAACACATGAACTCTGCAAACATTCTGGAAAGCAGCTTGACTGCCTTGTCATACCAGAATACCTGATGCAAAGACAGGTCTATTCCCTTCCTTACTACCAGATGGCAAATCACTTTAACAGGAAAATGAAGTTTCTTTAGGTGAAGCTTGTAATCATAATTACAGTGAAGTAAACTGTTAAGTGTTTAGTTCTACCTTACATTACAAAAACTTTTAGCCAGGTCTCTCCAAGAGCATAAGTTTATTTTAGAAAGACTTGCTGAAAAGAAATCCATGGCATTAAGAACAAATAATAAAAGAGTTTACGTACGTGAAACTCCAGAAAATGGAAAGACATATGAATGGTTGCCACAATGTGTATGTATGCCACAACAACCAGCATTTCTTTCCATTAAATATTTGAAATCCTTAAATTCTCCCTGATTATACTCGAAAATGATACTTTGAGCAAAATGTACCACAGGAAACACCTAAGACACTTTGACCTTGTTTTGGAATGCACCTATCCTTTTTTGCTTTTCTGACCAATGTAATCTTTATGTTTTCAAGATAATTTTTTAAAATATTGAAAAATGGCACTCTCCTATCAATAGTTTGAAAGCTCAATTATTTTCTAGGAAGAACAAAAAAATAAGTGTAGGAGCTAAATCTGAATAGCTTTCAGCAAAGTGTGTGCCAGATTTCAATGCAGTGGAACAACTACATTTATAGACTTATCCTGCCTTAAAGTATATGAAGTTCATAAAAATAGAAAAATTACATCATATTCTGCTGCATCATTCTCTCACTGTTTTTTGTGTTTTCATATTCCCATGTCTATGAAAAATGGCATATGGATTACAAAAACCTATTTATCTATTCACCATGAATCTTGTCAGGTTAAATATGTACCTTTTTCTGCCAGCATTAGAGAAATAAGTCTTATAATTAGCAATAGCAAATAAAAAGAAAACTGACAGAACTTATTATTGTCTTGATTGCAACCTTCCAGTAGCATCTGTAATACAATAATCCATCTGCTTACTCCTGGGAGCTTCCCATTACCTTTGCCCATTTTCTGGTGTCCTTTGGATAACATTTGAAACTCTGCAACTTCCTCATCAATCTGTACATAAGCCAAGGAGTTCCTACTAGAAACATATTATTTAGGGAGAGCTTTTAAAACTCTTATCCAGAATTACAATATCTGTGCTTATTTGCCAAAAAAGTAAGATGCACCCAGGCTGAGAAAATTCCAGTCTCACTTGAAGATAAGATTTAATGCCCAGGTTGTCCAGTGCCATGAATTATCACTCGGTGTAGTGGGGAATCCTATCCAGAGCCATCACTGCTTCCTCACTGTTAATTTTCATGTGCAGCCCCCATGCCTAACATCAGTCCAAATGCTCCCTCGAGCTGGTGTCAGTGTCCTCAGGGCTGCAAGCCAGCCAGCCCCAATCCCATACAGCCCCAGCCCAAGGTGTGTGTCAGGATAACCTGAAAAGGGAAAGGAGCTGCAGCAGTGGTGGAGCAGGTGCTCCCTGAGGAGGCCTTTACTCTAGGGAGGATCCTAGACAGCTGCTTCATTTCCCCTTCAGTCCCTGGCAGCAGCAAGAGAGGTTGGACACAATCAAATGCCTTCTCATGAGGTGCGCTGGCTTCAACAGTAACATCACAGCATTAAAGATGTTACTGGATATTTTCACACATATTTTTGATTTTCAGAATGCTTTAACAACTGGAATCATGAAGCTAATATACTGAAAGAAGCTACATGGGTATAACTTGTGCAAGTATAAATTTTACTGTACTGTCAATCTTGATTAGGGTTTTTTAATAAAACACAGCAGTGTTTGACTGATGTGCACTGCATTAATTTTTCAAAAGATAATATTTAGACTATATTGTCTTGCAAAAACTATTCAACGAAACTTGAGCAAAATGCTTTTAAAAGTATAATTTTGCTCACAATTTCATACCCTTATCAGAGATGATCACAAATTCATATATTATACCTGAATCTCTGGCAGAAAGATGAGAAAAAAAAACCTCTCATGTAACAAACTATCTATCACTCACTGGGTGAATAATACAAATGGCTCAGACATATGAACACCTGCACAGGGATCCACACTGGCTGAATTGTATTCCTATATATTTATGTTTTTGGAAGAACATTCTAGAACATTGAACAGAGTTTACATTCCCACTAAAACCAGAACTAACTGTAACATTGTTAACAGGTTGAAATTTGAGCAGCATCTCAGAACTGACTGGAGTTATATTCCCTCATGAAGCAAGGGGATGATCCATTCAAAAGAATGATCTCTACCAAAAAAGGCAAAATTAAGTACAGGAGGAAAAGTCAATCCTATATGAAAAAAAATGCTAGGCTAGAATAGTCTCAACTAGACTTTGTTAGTGTTTGAAATAAACCATTGTACATGCCATGTATGTATATACATATACATCTGTATGCATGTTTAATCTGACTTTCCTCCTGATGTGCTCTCTTTCCCAGGACTATGAATGATTCAGCTAATATTCCAAAAACCACTGGTTTCCTCTGCTCTTCTCTCCTCAGTGGCTAGTATTATCTGGTCTGTCCAAAATACAACAAACATGTACTACACTTTTTCCTCTTTGTAGCCAGACTCTCTCTCTAACCCAGCTCCCACTGAAATGGGCAGAATGTAGCACAGCCTAGGTGCACAGTGCCATTGCCCAGGATTTGCCCTCTCCTGATCTGTCACATCAGGACGCTTTGCTCAGGGAAATATAACTCAGCATAGTTCTTAGGTCTACCATATCAACAACTTTGACTCTTGATATTTGTATGAACAATTTTGTCAAAGACCCTAAGGCAGTTTTCCCTAGAAGCCAGACTTTTTTCTTCATGACTAAACTACACTTTGAGATTCATATTAATCTTAATTATGAGTTGTCTTATCTCACTGTCATTCATATGTGTGTGACTGTGTTTTTAACACATTGCTTGCCAACTTTAAATTTGTACCAGAGGAGAATGACATGAGTTATACCTTCAACAGAGATGGGTAAAAGCCACATGAGGTATGTTGCCACTTTCTAATGCCTGGAGCATTTATTGATGCCTTTTTTACTCTACATTAACAAACATATTTTTGTGGCTTTCATGTCAAACCAGGGTACAGCTAACATTACATCACAATTTTCTTTCCAAAACTTAATAGCCTTTTAGCCAAAGAAGTGCTGTCCAAGAGTTTAATGCAATGCTACGTCTCTTATGGTATGAGTGCTCAGGTAACAGCTGTCAGGACTGCTACTTTTTCAGTGCTGCTCTTGGGGCCAGGCATCTGGATCCTTTTCTGCATTTTTAATAGCTCACAGCCCAGAAAAATTTCTCACTGTGATGTTAAAATAGGATAAATACTTGTGTTAGTACAACAGTGTTAACAACCCACAGACTAGACCAAAAGGTATCTGTTACTTTACCTCTGTAAGCAGTAGCAAAAGCCTGAAAGGACAGCAGAGTAGGTTTTTTCACCAAAGTTCCATAAAACTGTCAGTGTGAAACAAAACAGTGACTTAAATGCATCCAAAATATCAGTACATTTCAAGAACCCTCATTCTGCACTTATACTCTTGCTTCCCTGAAGAAATTACCTGAATCTAGCACTGAGTTTAGCTGACTCAGACCCAAATGTCCACAACACACATGGCACTTGAGTCCTACCAGTGCTGTATTGCCACAGCAACACAACACTGCACATGGTGTTCCCATTTCTGAGAGGAGATACCACGAACCTGAGTGAGCCACACAGGAATTGTTTTTGTATTCAATCATGAGACTGCTTCTCTGCCTTTTTGTGTCCCTGTGTGGGTGTGTTTCTAGCCTGCCAACACAACAAGTTAAAACATTTCTGATTGCACATGCTTTTCTTCTCTGTTGAGGCCACTGTTACGTATAACCTGCTAACTTTCCTATTAATAAAAGATGGTTCAAATAGAAATGCAAAACTAAACTTGTCAGAGAAGAAGCTCCCTGTTTCCATAGCTCAGTGATAAGAGGACTGATCAAGACCCTTATGCAGGATGGATAAAGAGGCAAAGCAGAAGATACAGATTGAGGTCGCTTCAGTTTCTTTGAGGTGGTCTGGCAATTCACTGTTTCTTCTGAGACATAACTAGGAAGAGACAAATGAGGTGAGGGATAAGAAAGAAAAAGAGGTGGTTCTTCATAAACCAGGTATAATCAGAGTCGATAACTCCTTGTCACTGGTTGTTGTACATGTTAAGATGCCATTGATCAAGAGGACAACTGTGTCCAGGATCATGGAGAAGGAAACCTGCAGAAGGTTATTGACTACAGAGGGACTGGCTCAAGTTTCTTGCATGTGTGCTGCAACAGGCACTGTATTTAGGCCAATAGGGCATATTCTGACCCACTGCAGCCCTCTTCACACACTTGTATATGATTAGTTTTTAAAGAGGGGAAGCTTACAAGTAATATTTTTTCTATTATGCTTACTAAGATCTAGGATATGTGACATTATCATGGCAATTGAAACACATTTTTCACTGGTTGGGCTCATAAGTCTTCTCAGTTAGTGCTCCTAAGTGCTCTCCATGCACTGGCTAGTGCATAGAGAATGAGATACCTTTTTGTGGTAGGCAAGAGGAATTGCATGCCTAATTTCCATGTACACTGAAATGAAAATGCACTTCTTAGTGTTTGCATATATAGATATCCTGCCAAGTACATCAGCAGTTGCTTGAGTCACAGCATCTGCTAAGTTTCTGAATCATGCTCATAACCTTGAATGTAGTAAGACATTGGAAACAGCTCCTGATATGTGCTTCAGCTATTATATATTTACATACCACAGGGAGTGTGAGATATGCAACAGTCATAGGTGTCTCATTAAAAGAATCAAACTCCAAAATACCTGGACCAGGACTGGAAAGAGGCTGATGCATTCACTGGTACCCCAGTACAAAGGTAGTTTAAAAACCTGGATTATTCATGTTTTCTTTCCCCATGAAAACCATACCAGTATATATTTTTGGTTTATTCATTAAAAGATTTCAAACATTTACCTATTGTAGTTCAAGTTGGTGCTTTTTGTACATTGCAATATTAGCTGTGGTAGGCAGGGCTGATATGTAGAAGGACCTCAGGGGGCTGAAGGGGTGGGCTGACAGCAACATTGGGAAGTACAGCAAAGGCCAAGGCAGCATGCTGCCCTGTGGAAGCAATCAGGCCATACAACAGTACAGAATGGGGATTGGGTGGCTAAAGAGCAGCTTCAGCTCTCTTTCAGAAAAGGACTTGCAGGTCTCATGGTACACAAGCTGAACATGTCAGTAATGTGCATTTGTCCAATTAGATATTAAGAGATTTTTACATCATAATGTTGGTAAAATGCAGGTTCTTGTTGCCTGCAAAAGCTGTGGAATCTTTGTCCTTAAATTTATTCAGAACATAGAGCACCTGCTCTATGCTGACTATGCTTTGAGTGAGGCAGGTTGATGTCCATACAGTTGATATCCAGAGCTGATTTCCAACCTGAATTAAAGGATTATTCAGTTATTTGTCCCCAATGAAAATGCATTTTAATACCTTCTAAATAATTTCACATGTAGGACAAAAGAGTTGTACTCCCTTCTTCCACAGCAAGCCCACTAAATCACTACAAACAATAAAAACAATCCTCTTAAAAATAAACTGTCTACGATTATAACCCAGATGTATGTACTCAGACCTCTATGTTGTTAATCAAGGTCTGGAACAAACACGAGAGACTTTCACTGCTAGCTCCAGCAGCAGCCAATAGCAGATGCTCAGGAAAATACCAAGCAGTCAGTCTTGCATTTAACGCTGGATCAAGCACGTGGCTGGAACGAGCCCCCTGTCATCACTGGACCTCCATACAGTAATGGCTCAAAGCTTAAGAAACAACTACATAAAAATGAAGTGAAATCTTCAGCAGCAGCTAGTTCAGTAAAATCAGCTAAGATACTGGGGGGGGAGTGGTTTCTGGAAGGACTAGACAACCATCTTTGGATTTCATCTTCCAGGAGGCATATTTAGGAGGTTTGTTTAAGTAAAGCAGAATAACTGTTCCACTAAACACCTTCTTCACATATAGAAATCAGTCCTTAGAACTGATTGCTAGATGTAAAGAAAGTGCTTAGTGGAACAGTAATTCTGAACCAGAAGTCACATCTGGATCACTGCATACAAAAAGGTAGGCAACACGTATTATTTGCTTTATTCTTTTTAGTTATTTTTTTATACACTTGCTTTTATAGCTCCTAAAAAAATTCATGTCAAAGAGTTCCACAGTTCAACTGCACTGCAGGCAAAAAATGGTATCTTTTTCTTGCTCCAGTGTTTTGGCTGAGGATTTTCTAGTGTGCTCTGTTTTGTACTCTGATGGCACAACACATGCAAAGAGCTATGGATGACTCTCAGCTCTCTCTGTGTCTCTTGCTCCCTTCACAGCAGTGTCACACACTCTCTCTCACCCATCATATTTCTAAAGACACATCTAAGTTCTTGGATTGAATAAGTTTCTTTTACTCCTTATCTGACCCAGTCTAAATGAAAAGAAAAGCCTCATGGGAATGGAAAGCTCTATAAGAAATATTGCTAGCTGGTGTCATTGAGAAAGAACCTGCTGCTATCTGCGACAACAGGTGTAAAGGGAAACCACAGAAAACCCATTTTGCACTCCAGCTGGCTGCCTGAGGCATACCAAAATTGAACATGTGAATTCCCTATGAATAAAATATATTCATAAGTGTTATTTTGTTCTGAGAGTTGTCACTTCCTACCTGATGGGGTGAATGCAAACAGTTGAGCTGTGGACAATAGCATAACCTGTAGCAAGTCAATAACTTTTAACACAGAAAGCATCTTCCTTTTTAAATGTTTGACCTCTGTACTTGGAGAATTATATTCTTTACCTTCACATTGTCTTTTAAAGTGTAAAAAGCATTAGAGCGCACACACAAAAATCTGACTACACAAAATCTATGCAAGACATTAGATTTAGATATAGTCTTTTCAGGATTATAGACACCCTCTGGCTTAATCCCTGTGCCAAAAAGGATGATTTGTGAATTAGTGTGTCATTAGAACGTAAGTAGTTCTGTAGCCCCTAGCAAAAAAACAAGCACAGTTGAACCAAGCATGTGCTTTCAGACCTTTCTATGAAGACTTTAGCCTGCAGAGTGTCATCCCAATAATATTTCACTGTTTATTCAGCCACTACTCAATATTCCTGGTTTTACACCACCAGAGCGAAAGTAAACAGATAAATTTCACACAGCTCTCTGTGTTCAGCTGCATTTTTTTACCACATTATGGTCTCTTGTTTTAATGTAAAAAGGGCTATGCAATAATTCCATTTACCCGTGTTCCCATTTTAGACTCCTTCAGGAGTTGGTTCATTCAAATAAAAAATTCAAGTCTGATCTTTGCATAATTGTGTTATGTTTGAAATATTTTCAGAAGGTTTATTTCCTTTATGTGCTATGAATAATTCCAGTGTTCAGAGACCTTGCAGCTGTTCAGACTGCAGCTCATCTTTGAATAGCTTTGCCAAAATTTAGACACACTTAAGCATGTGTGTGCATAAACACATACACAAACTCTTGAAAAGCAGAGTGGTAAAATATGGCAAATTTAAACAATATGTACAACTATTCTTAGGGAGAAAATGCTTTGTCATATTTGGCATGCCAAAATAACAAATTTGGAATTTTAAAGAAATAGTTAATCCAGTAGGAAAAAAAGTCTGAGTACTTAAAGGTTAGCTCTGCTGGACTGGTTTCTACAGAACTTCCTGTCTATCAGCATCCTCCTTTCTGGTGTCTCCAAATCTAATTTGAACCAATGCTTCATCCCACTAGTAATACAGGCCATGGATAAACCCCATTTATAGGGGCAAAGGAGAAGAATGGGAAAGGCAGAAGCAAGCACGCTATCTAAAGAAGAGTTCAGCAGTTTAGAGGCAAAAAAACAGCAAAATGCCGCCGTCCCTAAGTCAAGCACTTCTGACTGGACTTTGCTTCCTTTACAAGAGTTGACTGCAGCTCATGCCTACATTTCTCCTTTTCAGTCCTTTTCAACTTTTTTTTTTTTCTTTTTTTTTTTTTTTTTTTTTTTTTTGTTCCCAGTCTTTTCCTTACTATTCTTACTTGGAAACGGCTTTTCATTCCTGCTTCCTCCCCAACTATCTTCCTGTCATCTCCACATAAATAATGCAACTGAACAAGGATGTAAAGCCTGACTAAATCAAATTTAAAATAATGAAGACTCAGAAAGCTGAAATCAGAAAACCTGCTCAAAAGCAAAGTTCCACAATGGAATTCCAATGTAACTTTTATTCCCTCTTATATTTGTTAGGTTCTAAGCCTGGATGCAGAGTGATGCTTCACGAACCTCTGACTGCAGAATAAGTTATCCCCAGCTCACAGTAGCTTAATGATACATGTGGGCAAAATATATGCAACTGTCTAATAAAAATACTAATCCATTGATGCTAATGCTGTGCTATCATTGTAAAATGACCAGCTGGGGAGAAGCTGGAGTGTTTCATCAACTACTATTGGAAGCCTCAGCAGAGGAATGACTTTTCGTTTGTGAGGTACAAGTTAAATCTGCAATCCTGACTTCTCTGTAATTAAGGAAGATGCAAATAACTTGTAACTGATTGTTTGCTACCATGTGCTGTTTGGAGCCTCGTTAATACTTATTATTCAGAAATAGATTTCACTCTTTCCATTTTTAACTGAAATTTATATTGATGGGAAATGATCAATCAGTCCCTTGACATACATAATAGATAGTTTTTTTCAAAAGAATGTTAGAGAATACAGAGAATAAAAATATTCTTTTATTGGGTGACCTCATTGTCCTGTTCTAGACAAAAACTCCTTCTAACCAAGTCTATATGGTGTCCAGCACAAAAAAAAATTCAAAATCTGTTTGAAGCCTTTGCATGCTCTATCAGTGTTTATAGTAAACTACAATAATAGTAAAATGAGAAAATTAAGTTCTGAGTGATTCACTCTATGAAAGGAAATTTGTACCTTGAATTTTCATAAAGGAGAAGTATTCAGTGTACAAATCAATCTATAGCCAGAGGGAAAGAAACAGTAACTCATCAGAGAATCCTCAGACTCAGGCTAAAACTCATGAGTTTCTGAAATGGAGCTCCTTAAACACGGGTCGCTTTGCCTGCACAGGGAAAGCAAGTCATTTAAATGCCACACTCTCATGCCACCATCTGTCACAAGGCCAGTAAAGAAGTGTCCAACTAAATTATGCTAACAATTTCTGAATGATCTGTAGCAGATGCATGCTTTGTGGAGTTGCTGAGGACATAAATAATGAGCAAAATTCTGTTCCTTTTACTTTCATAAATGGCTCTATTTTAAGACGAAAGTGTTACTTTCTATTACTGCCTTGGACTATGCAAATTGATTCTGCTCTGTTGCTTTACACAATCTTACACATATTTACACCTTGCAGAATTTTTAAAACCACGTAAAGTGTGGTAGATAATACACAAGACATGAGGTTTGGTTTTGTTTTTACCTCTTAGGAGACTATAGCTAGCTCTCTTTCATAGGTCACTGCCTTTGAATTCCATAAGGGTTCTGCACAGTGACTGCCTTACATTAGATATTACAATAACACCTAGAAAATAAAAGATCTGAGCTGTTATAACAAGCAGCAAAATACAAGGTGTCTTGGAAACTAAGCATATTAAATATGCAGACCACAGAGGCCGCTCACCCAACCATTTTAACGGCATAAAAACAGGGACCAGGATTATTATAGCATCATTCTGGTACACAGTGTTATCTTCAAGTGCACTTTTCTGACCCAGATATTTTCAGTGTGCCTCTTAATGGGGAAAGCTCGTGGAAACTACCAGAAGAGGTCCTCATTCATACAGTGATGTCATGTTAATTTTTGTGCTTTTCAAATTCAGATGCAGCTGACAGACAGCTTCTTGGGAGTTCAGGGAAGGAAGGTAGAGCAAAACAGCCGGTTTCCATATCAGGGAATATTCAGGAACCTTGAAAACCTTCCTGACAGGTAGTACTTGATAGGAAAAGACTGCATGGATGAATAGAATTGGTCCACTACAGGGAACTGTCTTAATTGCTTCTTATTCTTGAACACTGAAGACTGCAGAGCACTGAAGATCTTTTGCCACAAGAGGTTGCCTCTCATCTCCTTGCCACGTTCACACAGGATCCTTAGTGTGAGGAAGAGCCCACAAAGGAAAGGCTGGAGATCCCACTCAGGAACAGCATACACAAAGAAATTCACCCAGAGCAAAGCATCCTCAGGTCTGTGCAGCAAATAGGCTCTGAAGTTGTAACTGCTACATGTGAAAGAGCTTCAAGTCAGTGTGGATAAGGGGTGGGGGACAAAAATCAAACTTGGTGTTCTGCAGGGTGCACATTTGGCATCCTGAGGGTAATTCCTCTTATTCCATCTTGAAAAGCAGAGAGCAGACTCCCTCATCAGTAAGAAAAGGGCAACAAAAAATTATCATAAGTGAAGAAAACAGTTTGTGTGAAGAGAGACAAAAATAATAGTCTTTAATTTAGAAACTAATCCAGATTGACAAACTCTACATAATAAAAAAATTATTATTTATACTTCCTATCAGGATTAAAATTTAAAAAAAAATAAAAAGGGAAAAATCACTTATTTTTAATTATTCTTTTAAACACACTGCATGTCAATCAGGTTTGGAACATAATAGTGCCACATTGAGGCCAAATTAATAAAAGAGTGCTGAAAGACTTGTGGAAAATACATCCTTCAGGCTGTTTGATAATTATAATTTGAAACCAGTTCAAGTAGACCCTGACAGCTGTTTTCTGGAGCCTGAAAGGGACACAGTATTAGGTCCATATCTTCACCTCCTCAACAAACAGCCTCAGCAAAGTGTAGGATACAAGGCTAGACAAATCTTTGGTCTGACCCCATGGAACAGTTTCTTGTCTATATAGAACAATCCTCTTCCCCCTCTTATCTGTTGACAGAATAGGTAAATACCTATAAATCTGTTAGAACCTGAATGGAGAACCTCTGTCAGGTCCCATTACCTACAAAATAGTAATGAAAATGACAGAAAATAAACAGAGCATGAAGTACTGGGGTGGGTGAGGGGGAGGGAAAGGACAACAAAACTGTAACTTTTTTTGCAGATATTTTAAGTACTGATTTTGTTCAGCAAGTTTGGAGCCTTGAAACCTTCTGCCAAATGAAATCTGACAGCAAGAGGAATAAAAACAGGGTTCTTCAGGGTTTTCCATGGATTTTTTAGAATACATATTTATTTGCACTAATGACTAGCTGATTATTCATACTGCTTCAAATCATAGTAAGAGAAGGAGTTCCATTATGATTTGAAAGGAAGAGTACTTATCCATTCACACTGCATCAGGAGGGGGGATGTCTGACTTCAAGCTTATTTCACAACATTCCTGGTGTTAATTAATAACATCTGAGGCCCCAAATAATGATCCATGCTGCCAGACACTTGCATCTGTTTATAAACATAAGTGCTAGAATATATTCATGTATTGCACAGGGACATACTGTCTGAATACATTTTATAGTTCAATAACTGAGGAAAACATACTTTAAAAAAAAAAGCTGAAAAGTGGCTGAAGCATAAAAAACTTCGCTTTTAAGTGCACCAATCCAACGGACCATCAGCTGGGAAAGACAAACCTTTTAAGGGTAACCTGAGACTTGTAACTGACCTAGATATGGTATGTTTCCTAGTATCTAAATACATAAAACATTAATATTTTTCTGGTGATTATTTTTTAGATCAATTTTATAAAATCCACTCTATTTTTCTGCCTTTACTGAAAATATATTAGTCCAAAACTTACCTATTTCAATTAGCTGGTTATCTGTTTTTTCAATTGCTTACCCAACTTTCATTTCAGTATATTGAGATAGAATCTAAAATAAGGATTAATACCTACTCTTTAGCTCATGTTGAGCTCCTTTTTTAATTATTCCAAGGAATTTTTCTCATCATTAAAAAGAAGTTCAGGTTTATCATTTTCCACATCTAATTCTCTGCTCAATTTTTCACAAGACTCTGTTTATTTCTTACCCCTAGTTTGCCACGAGATAGCAGACTCAGAAAAGATTTTTCTCATGAGTCACCTGCTACTCTCTTGCCAAAGTCCTATATGAAAATTGAGGGCAATTTCCTGCAGAGCTCCCCTGACAGGTGGGCTCATTTGAAACTTGAACTGTTAGTGATTTCTTTCTATCAGCCACTCAACTGCTTATTCATTTAGGATTCTGCAAATCCTTGGAAGTGCTCAAGCGGGAGCATAAAGAGATTTTGCTCCTTATAAGAACTAACAAGAGCTACAAACATCTCCTCTCAGGTTAGCAGGAACATTTGGTATAGTTGTGACCCAGCACTATTTTTCTGAAATTCTCTAAAGCCATTTTTACAGACAAAAGCAGATTTGATGTCAAGGGAAAAAAAAAAAAAAAAAAACAAAAAACAAAAAAACCCCAACAAAATCAACCAACCAAAACAACAATTCCTGCCTAGTAGACAAAGACATTGATAAAATCTATGTATTATTTAAAGTGCAAAAGATTTTTTAAATGTCTGGTAGATGAAAAAGTAGCAATTTTTTAAAAAATTAATTCCTTTACACTTCAGAAAATTCTAAAACTTAAGAATACCTGAATAACATAAATCAATTTCTGAAAGTATTCTGAAATGAGAAGGATAGCCAGAAGCAGGGAACAAGGAACTTGTGGAGATTTCTTTCAGGCTGGAAAACTCAAGCTACACATTACTTAAATGTTAAAATTTATGTTGTGCATTACATAAATGAACAAACAAGCAATAACCTTGCTCTACGTGGTTCCCTACCAGCTGGTTTCTCTTGTATTATTTTTGCTCTCCTGTAGATCACTTTTTAACTAGCCATTCACCTCTAAGTTTTGTTAGTGTGGAAGATATATTCCATAGACACATGGGCTCGTACACCTTACGTTTTAGTGACAAAGTATTTGAAAATAAGTTTTGAGTTTAGTAAAAGCTGGAGAAAAGATTCAGTTTGTAATCATGCAGATCATTTTTTCCTGTGCAACACAAAAAAGATATCAGTGAGGCAAGGAAGATTTGCCTTCTGAAAGAGCAAGAGAATTACTTCCATACAAGAAAGAGGGCATGAGCATTGGGTAAACTACTGTCCCAGCTTTATATTTCAAATTACAGTTAAGAAAACAGGAGGGAGAAGGATCTGAACATCACTTTCATAGTCTGATGTCTTTCCAAATGCCTCTGGAATTGTACTTTAAAGCACAAAAATCAATTTAAATCTTGTTGTGTTGTATTCTGTGTGTATTTGGTCAAATAAAACAAAGGATGGAAAATTCAACTAACCACTGCAAAAAAAAAAAAATTTACTCATCATCTCTAAGAGCTTTGAAATCTCATTTTGACAAGACAGTTATTCTGTGCAAACAAACAGCATGTTGTGAAAAGAAGGAAGGCAAGGAAATGCAAAAGCTGTGTAATACCATTTCCCTTTGGTACTGGATGTTTCTTGCTGTCTGTTTATATTTCATCACATTTTTCTAAATCTACTGTTTACACTGAGAAACTACATTGGCCATATTAAGACAAAAGTGCTGCGCACACTGATGTGCACTCAGTTACTACAAGAATGTTTCACTCATTGAAACAAATATGTTTCTTATTTGCATTCAGGAAGAGCAGCTGTTTCTTGCGAGTAATGAGACAAATTTTAATTCTGATAATGTTACATTCTGACTCCATAAATATGTGTATCAGTCTTAATGCAAAAATAGCAAATATTTGAATTATGAAACACTATTTATACTACAGAAACTATACTTAAAGAATGTGTGTGGCTGGGTGTGCTATTTTAACTAATAATATATTTCTTGATGGTGTTGGCATTGGAATACTCAATACAATTCATTTAGGGTTTCCTAAGACACTGAAGAAGAAGGAGCATGTCCTAGTGACTGCCGTGGCAGCTTTGGTAGACCAGGTATGGTGTAAAAAGGAGAGTCAGTGTTCCACATTACTTTGGAAGGTCATGCTTATTCTTCCAAACCAAAGAAAGTTACAGTTTTTGAGTTAGACAAAGGCTGCCCTGGTGCCTAGAATCACATCATCCACTTTCCAAATCACACCACTGCACAAAAAGATTCCTGAACTATGACCATTCGCAGCATACTCATTTCTTCAATACGGAGGTAACACAGACTTAAGTCTTGATCTGGGTGTTTTTTTTACCAAAGATTACTAAAACTATTAGGATCAAAATTGGAAAGACATATGGTACAGGGAAAAAAAACACCTTGAATGCTTCAATATTTGCTAAAACTTTTATGTTGAGCCCTCAGGATCACAGATTATATTAATTCCCAAGAAAGGATCCTCTTTAAACTGTCCTCAGCAGCTATTAGTCATGCTTTTCTTAAATGCCTCTGCTAATACAGATACCAGAGCCTCCCTCAGCAAATCTACTCTTGTACTTCACTGTACTTTCTAACACACAGTACTTCCACGTGTCTAAAAATTTTCAAGGCCTCAGACCTCTCACATTATTCCTGTCTAGCTTCTCTGCCACTTGTTCAGGCCTTGTCTGAAGTGCATTACCCCAATAAAGTCTGAGTTAAAGCACTGTGAAATGTAACGCATTTGAACTAAATAAGGTGAATTTTTGTGCTCATCAGTGTAACACCTGTTATATTGTTATAGATGCTTTCCAACACTGCATGGCATTGCAGGGAGCCATGAAGTCTTTTGGAAGCAGCTTTCACAAACTTCTGTCAAAAATAAGCAAGGTAGCAGACACTACCCTAGTTAGGGGAAGAAAGCTGGATTACATACAAATCTTTCCACCTCCTTTTTCCCTAACCACATTCCAGATGTTGAAGATCTGCTGTTAATACATCCCTGCCATTTAAAGTGCCTCTATTCTCCCCTCGTTTCCTGCATAGTTTATATGAGAATCCCCTATTCCACTGCTTACACCACAGATGAAAACACTGCATACACCCATGACCAGCCCCTGGTGAGCCCCACATGATCAGTTCTTGCAATTTGATCATAAGCTTCTGGTAACTACTGTGACTGTATTTTTCCCAACCAGTCACACATTTACTTTGTAGTACACACCTCCAGGGTGTGTTTCTTGGCTGTTTTGGAGACTTCCACCTGAGGCAATATCAGAAGTTTTATCAAAGATATGTTATTTAGAAGTGCCTTGCTTTTCTCTATTCTGTGATGTTACAGGAGATAATTAGGCTACCTTGGAATGATTTATTCTTTTCAAGAGACACTTGCTGGTCTTGAGAGGTGGGTCTCTTATTTGTTTTTCTCTGTGTTCAGAAGTTAAGTTGAGTGCTCACTGATTTTCTGAGTCCTCATCCCCTCTTACTTCTTCTTCTCTCCCCTTTTCTCTTTAAAAACCATGATTACAGCTGTCCTTTCATATCTCCCAGAACCTCACCAACCCTCCATGCCATCTTAAAGCAACAGGGACAGCCTCAGTTACCTCATTAAGTATTCCAGGATGAATTTCATCAGGCCCTGCCAATTCATAAGCATCTCTAACCTGTTTTTTCTGATGCTAGTTAGAGCACTTACCCATCTGTCACCAATGTTCATTGTGTTAGCCATCTGGCCACATTTATCCTGGTTAGTGAAACTGAAGCAAAAAGGCACTTAAACACTCCAGTTTTCCCAATATCCAATCATAGTTTTTTCTTTACAGTGGGATTTGTTCAGCACTTCCTTTTTCTATCAATGCAATTTTAAAATGTTTTTGGTCATCTTTATTTCTCCTGTTCGTGCTGACTCTAGCAAGCCCTGGTATTCTCCTGGTGTTTTTCTTATATATAGGAAATATATAATTTTTGTATGTGTATATAGATATCTCTCTCTATATATATGATATATATGTCATACATATAGATATATAATAAAATTATTTATATGTATAAACATAGTATTTTTTTTGTGTGTGAACAAAATAACCCAATCCTTCAGTATTAAATAGTAATGCCAACCAAATTAAGAAAATAAAAGTAGTTTTGGAAAGATAGATGACCCCAAAACAGTATTTTAATAAAAGAAGTTAAATAAATAGTCCAGGTTAAAATAAAATCTTTTTTGGGTAATTTGGTTCCTTTGCCAAAAAAAATAAACAAATAAACAAACAGAGAAATACCAGGATTTCCCAAGTTTTTTTACAATGAAGATAGACTGCAAAACTGAGTTACAAGCTCTTCATCTTTCTCCAGTGCTACAACTAATCCTCATTCCCAGGAACAGAAGTTACTACTACAGGGGAAAAAAAGTACATCTACCAAAAAAAAAAAAGAAAACTGGATGCTAGTCCATAAAAATTTCTCTCATACAACTATGTCAAGTGCTGCTTTCTTAGACACAAAGCAGTGAGCCTTTTCTCTGCATTTGGGGTTTTTTGATTAATATTTGTATTTTTTAGCCTACAGAGATCTTATTCAACACCACAATATGAGCAGCTAAGCCTGATAAGATGTCACTGGAAGTAAGATTTTGTAACACTGTAGTTACTGCTTGTCAGAAAACAGAATGAGAAAGAAGAATAATACTTCCAAAAACAATACATGACACTTTACAGATAGTAATTAAGTAATTCATCAGCATTTGAAAGGAAAATAGGTTTATATATGTAGACAGTAAGAAGACAGGAGGAAGGCCTTGTGTTCTTATTGTGGAAAGATAAGCAGACTAAATTAAGAATCAGAAGATTACGAAGATTCCTCAAGTTTGCTGAGTGTTTTAATTTATTGGATCTCAAAGCATATCTTGGTGCAATATTAAGTATTCACTGAAGCAGATTGTGTTTGCCTTTGCATCATAGGACTCCTGAAATCTTTGAATCAAGAATGAGCACCTCTGAAACATGTGGGTTTGTTTGGCCACGAGCTACTTTCTTGATACCACTCATGCCCTGGTCTGACATCAATCAACCTTTAAAACTATATGTTCAAAAGCTGTCTTCCTTATTTTTTTTAAGTTTGTAATTCAAATGCACTTTTGATGTGGGAACATACTCAAATCAATGTGCTCATCAATGACAACATACTTAGCAACAAACATGGAACAGCTTCTCTAATATTAATAAGGCTTGATGCAGAGAAGCCATTTTTCCAGGCTCATGCCATATTTTCACTTCCAGTGAATAACAGCGTACTTCCCTCACAGCTTTACAAGAATTATCCTTTGGGTCCTGCTGCATCTCCATCAGTTTGTCCCACCAAAAGTGTGGCAGGGAAGACTCACATTTACTTCTCCAAGAGTCTGGAGCTTGATCATAACACCAAGTCCTTCCAAAGCCTTGGGGTTTGGCTGCCTTGGGTCAAGGCCAGTCCTCTGCCATGGTATCTACTTAGACTTAATTGCTGTCAGACCAGGCACTGGCTGATCTGGACCACTGCACTTGGCCATGTAACTATTTCATTGCTAGGGACCCACCCACAGACCTCTTGAGTGGCCCTAGTCACCACATCTGGACCTGCTCTGCACTTCTATTCCGAGCAGCATGTGATGTGCCTCCATTTCTCAGACAGGTCATGGCTCTGACTCCTTACTGTGATCCTTGGCTCCCAGGTTGCCTTTCCTCATGGAGCATCCTGCTTCCTGACATCAAGCAAAAAGAAATCCTGAAAGCATTCTGTGAACTTTTTATGGTGAAATCTGATGATTAAAAGAAGGTCAGAAATTAAGCTGAATTTCTGGGACACTGGGAAAATAGGCAGCCTTCTAGAACAACAAAGCATGAGAAATATGCACACATCCCATGGAGCAGACTTTCTTCTCTGTTAGCCCTAGCTAAAGAACTGCTGATAAATTCACATACTTGGCAATTTTATCTTTATCTTCTTGGAGAAAGGCCTAATACATATTTGTGCACCTTTCTCCACATAGAGATTAGAGTTGGGAAGCTGGAGCATGGCCACACCTGATGGTATCAAAATACGATGCAAAGGTTGTTGAAGAGTGCAGCTGCAGAAGGTCACCCTGATCTTCAAGCTGCTTTCATCGGCTGACCTCCCTGCCTCTACATCTTCAACTCTTTCTTTTTTGTCATATGTATCCACATATCTGGGCTTATATCTTTTTCTTTCTTTGCAAAAGGAAACAAAACACATCCTTTCCACAACTACTCTCAGCTATTTCTAAGAGACAGATCAGGTGGAGGATGATGGCATGGTTGCACAACCTTCCCTGTGCTATGACTCTTTTATTCTTTCTTATTCAGTGCCCCCTTTGCAGATGCACAAAGGAGAGGTAAAACCAAGCCAAATCTCTTGCCACCATGTTATGGAACTACAAGAAGTTTTCTCCCTTCCACAGACCCACTGAGATCAGAGAAAAGGAAAAGTCCCACAAAGGACTGTGATTTATTTTGCTTCTCACTTGTTTTCCGTCTCTCTTTGCACCATTTCTTACAAGAAGTCCCAAGACTTCCCTGGGCTGACTTGTTTTTCTATGAAGTATATGAAATAGCAATTCAACTCCAATTACTTCACTTCACAGGGGGAGATCACCAGCAAAATTACTTAAGTTGAGGAAAAAGGGAGGAAAGGAAATTGTCATTTACCCATTGTAAGATTACATTTGTGTCAGTACAGCAAAAAGGATGTACATCTCTCAGGCAAGGATATTTGCGTCTCCTCACAGATTTGTCTCTAAAACATGAGAGAATACAACAGATGCATGTTACACTGAATAAGCAATATACACATTTAACTCATATCTCTTTGTGTGGTGCAGCAGGGAGAAGTCTCCTTTTCTTGCTGGTAATTAGAAGGTGCAGCAGATGGTGAGGCTTACTGTACTTGGTAAGGTCCATTGAAGGAATTTAGGCTGCCAAGTGTTTCTTCATTAGAACAGGCCTCTTAAGGTGTACCAAGTAGCTTTTTCTGGGATTTAGGAAATATTCTTTTGTACAGTAATATATTGCTAAAATAATTATTCTCATTCCTTCTGAATGGTTTTCTTTCTGGCATCAGGAACATTATTCTAATTATAACACCCCGAGTCACCAAATTATGGGTACACAGCCAGACACCATCTCTGTCATACCCAAAAGAGCTTGTAAGTCAAACAAAAGAAAGAGACATTATAATCATTGCCCATTTCAAACAAAGAGAAGGCAAAGAGGTCATATCTTGTTAACATGGCAACACGGAGCCACAGACAATCTGGGTCATAAATTCAGATCTCAGGCTGCTTGAGCAAAATACAAGAATATTTCTCAAGCAGTAGCAACTTAGCCTTTTCAGCTTCAGCTCAAACCACTGCACTTTGAAAAAATCACTTCTCAGTAATGGTCATACCCTTCCCTGAGAAGTTTTTCTTTTTCTTCATTTTTTAATGTCACATGTTCTTTCGACTCTGGGAGATTATGAAGAGGTACACACAGAGATGTGAAATGAATGGTGCTTACTTCCTGCCATGTTCATTGCTTGGGATAAATAAGCATTCATGTCACGGGGTGAAAAATAATAATTTCCCTCTGTATGTGACTCACCCAATTTACTAGGGCCTGGCCATAAATGAAGAATTTTTGGTAATCCCTATGTAGTTGTCATATAAGTTCATAGTGTTTCTCAGGGGTGATGAACACTAGAAATCAACATTAATCTTTCTCTTTAATCTAGCCACCAGAGCACTCTGCTAATAGCTTTTTTCCCCATAATGGAAGAGGAAAAGCAATTCTACCCGCCCTTAAAGGCTATATGAAATATACCAAGCATAGCTACCACTCAGTGGGTTCAAATCAGTACTCCTTCACTTTGAACTAAACCTTCCTTCAAAATACAAATTCCTTCCTTGTCTTTGCCTCAGCTTCCCCCCGGGTCATACATGCTCCTAGATAACAATTACATGGTGCTACTAACAAAGAGTAGGAAAAATCATATCATAGGACCAGAACCAGGTATATTGGCACTTCTGGGCACTTTGCCAGCCTCAGCAACAAACCCTAGGGCACGAGAGTTGGTCTTTGTTTTTGCCACCTTCCCAGAAACAGAGCCAGTGCAGATGCATTTCTCAGATGGCCTAAGTCAACGGAGCCCACATAGAATTACAGAACTGACATTTGTGGTGAACGCATTTCCTGCAAGGTGTCTGAACATGAACTTAACAACCCACAGAAAGATGTGTATGATTATTTGCAGGAGAACTACAGTAGACACATGTACAAAATAGAATAATAAACAGAATAATGCCCTTGGTACAGTAACTCCAAATGTGTCATGGATTAACATGCCAAACATGTAATAACTATTTTAACTACATTGATACAGGACCCTACAGACATATAGGTGTGTCAAATGGTCACAAAGCACATATATAATTCAACAAAATTGAACAATTTATGGTAATAAAGGATTTCTAAGCTAACTAATGTCAAGTCCTAGGTTCTGGGCAGTTATTGTTTGGCAAGGAACATGCCACAGTTGGATTGTTTTGCTGCCTGAATAAGGCTCATAAGTGATAATTCTGAAACTGGACTGGACTCTGCTGGAGAGGCCAAGGATCCTTGGCAACACATTAATGCTTAAAGAAAAAGCCAAATCTGTTGAATGATTTTTCAAACTAAAGAAATTGGAAGGTTTTTGATTTAAAATGTCTGAAAATATAAACACAGAATATACGTCTAAATCATCTGTATAGCAGCTTAAAAAATACTACACTGCTATCAATTTACTCTCTAGCATAATTCAGAAAGTATTCCATGTAAAAGGAGTTTCCTCAGCTGTATTGCCTATAATCCAGGTTGAATTCAATTTTCAATGTTTCTGCTGATTTTAAGACTCCCATCTCTCCAAAGAGACTGTCAAACATAAAGGGTAGGTGAATCACCGCACCACAGCCAGAACCATGAGGGAACCCCACTAAGCTCCTCACTCACAAAAATCATCTCTGCAAAGCAGACCAATGCACCAAAGAAGCAGATCCTGGTTCATAAAAAAAAAAAAAAAGAGGTTCTTTTTAGTTTGCCTCTCTGTACCAAGAAGGGATTAGTCATCTGCTTTGTGGGGATTTTCCTACACAGTAATATGCTTCCATATAAAGAAGCCTGATTGCTAATTACTTTGCCAAAGTCAAGGTGTACTACAGGCCATCTTGGAAGTTATGATTCTGCAGAGAGTGCCAGTGTGTGCTCTGAGCAGGATGCCCCAAGCCAGGAACTTTATGCTCAGTTCTTCAAGGTGCTTTATGTGACCTTAGAAAAACATCAAACATCTCAGCCACAGCAAGTGGGATGTGCTGGGAGATTAGCACATTATTAGGGCACTAAAAACACAATCAAAAGCACAATGTCATATGAAAGCAAGCCTGTGTACTACCAGACAACACTTAATGGCTGCATTTCCTTCTCTGAATTTTATGTGCATTGCTTTGATTTGAGTCTACAGATAGGGAAAAGATATCTTAAAGAGAGACATAGAGTAGGATATTTTTGTTTTCAATATTCTTGGGTTTGTACACTGAACAGTAAAGTTCTAATCTAATGATGGTGTCAAATGGGTGGGGTCAAACACTGAATGGCTGCCAGGAACTTCAGAATACTACAGATGCTAATTTTTGAATCTTTTGTGAATTTTTTCCCTTTGGTTTTGAGCATACTATGTAACATTCAAGGCACTGGGATTTAGAGATGAGGGGGGAATCTTGGGGAGACTGAACATTTTTAAATATGCCAAACCAAAAACTTTGAACACAATTGCAATTTAAGTTGCAAGGTCCTTAACTTTAGCCTAGAGAAGTGGCTATGCTTGGTAACACCATAGGTTCATTAATCCCATTGTGCTTTTTCCCACAAATGCTGTGTAAGAGTACTTGTGGAGGGACCTAAAAGCAAACTAAGTATTTCAAATTTTTCCCATCCAACCAATTTTTGCTCAGAAGGGTGCTGAGCTAGCTGGGGTTTCTACAGTTGCAATTCTCCATAGATTTCCATTTCATGAGCTTCTCAAATCTCCCCTGGGGCACATGGGTGCCTCTAGTATCCTCACTAGCAACATAGTTCTCCTGTCTTCCATGGGAGAAGCAAACTTGTGATATTTGTCTTCATTATGGCTCCGAGGACCAGATCACAGCCTCTTGTTCCCAGTCTGGAGGAGATAATGAAGAGCAGGTTCTTCTCTGCTCACTCTACGCAATTCCATGCTTCATAGACCTTTGCCACAAATGAGACAAAGATTTATATTGAATCACTATAATAATGTTCTCAATTTTAGTCACTGCTGCTTTCCTCATATTTGTGAAAATCTGAATTGCTTTTAGACTGATACCAAGTGCTGAGTTCATGTTTGCAAGGAAACATGAGTCATAATCTCAAGATTTCACTCCTGGGTGATGATGGGAGCTCAGAGCTCATCTTTTCATATTCAAACTTAGGTTTGTTTTTCCCATATGCATGACTTCATATTTATTAATTTTGAGTTTCAGCAGCCTCATTTAATAAAAGTTCTGCTTTGTATGAGCTATCCATTCTTGTCTTCCAGAATATTCTTGTTTACTACTGTAATTGTTTTTTTCTATTTAAAAGAAACATAATTTGTTTTTCAATAATAATTGTGCTAGCAGTTTCCACAATACATTATTAATTCAATTACAGAATAAGAAGCAACACTTTGTATTTCTAATTAAATATTTCATTTGCTGAGAAACAAAAACATCCTTAGAGCCAAGTTTCAAAAGTTAAAAAAATCCCTAACTTTGTCTTCACAATCAAAGATAAGAAAATGCCATATACATTTTGGTACTGCGTTTTAGTTTGGAAATTGACAATAATTTTCTGAGATTCTCTTTAGGCATGACTTCCTGAGAGAAGAACAAGATGGAAATTATGCTGCAATATCTGATACAGATTTAATTGACTTGTAAAAGCAGTTAATAAATGATAAATATATAAAGGCATTAAATTGCAATAATACTTACCTTATCAGGTTTTAGAATAAAGTTGAAAGTATTCTTTTTGACTTGTTCCCACTCAAAAGATGAAAGAAAATTTCAACACAATAATGTTTATATTTAGAAACTTACCAAATACTATTATCTATAGGAAAATAAAGCAGATATTTTCTCTCATTTGGTCATTTAATAATAAATATTTTCTTGGACTATACAAACTTAAAAGAGTAAGGAAAAAAGAAAACAGAGTGGGCAAAATTTCAACTACCATCACGATAATTATTGAGCTCTTGTTTTTTGAAAACTATATTTGTTAGTTGTTAATTAAAACTTCTAGTGCTAGTACTCATATCTATTTTAAATGTTTTAAAACCAGATTTCACTATTCCTAGGCCTAATAGTCCAACCATCTCTGTATGTCATCTTCCAACACAACAACATCAAGCTAACCCATATTTCCTCATTTACTTCAGCTGAGCCACAATTCCACTCAAGAAATGTCTACAAATTTAAATCTGCAGAAAAAGCTGAGAAAGTTGTTTTTTATTAAATACAAGTAAAACTGCAATTGTAAGAAACCTCTATGTGCACTGTTCTGCAGTGCGCAGAGAACACATGCTCATGTCCTAGACATAGTTTGCACCTGACATTCCTGGTCAGGGGACTTCTCTTTGAATCTCATTTTGACAAGGAAACTTCAGAGACATATCTACATCTGAAATTGAGTTGCAAGGGTCCAGCTCCCATGTGGAAGGTGATGATAAATTCTGTAAGCCATTGTCCTGGTTTAAGGCAAATCTGGGAGAGAACCTCTGAAGAGGCTCCTCTAGAAAGCAGATTCAAGCTGTCCCTCTCCCAGTCGAATCGAGAAAATATTTCCTTGGAGAAAAATAGAAAAAACACATTTATTTAACAGGCAAAGCATTCACCAGCACAAAAAATAAACAATATTAAACAATAAAGGCTCTAACCAATCCAAAAGAGATTACAAACTCAGAAAGTCCCCTTTGTGGGCTGTAGCTCAGCTTACTCAGTCTGTCTCCAATCCCTCCAGTGCTGGAAATGCCACGTCCCAGGCCTGGCCCACTGAGCCACAGGTGTGAGCTCCCGGTGCTCTTCTGGTTGTTCAGTCCAGAGCAAGCTTAAACAGCTCCAAAGGAAAGAAAAACCACAGTCTAGGGAACGTCTCTGCCTCAGCTAGCTAAAAAACTAACTAAAAGCAAAGGAGAGGTCTGTCTCGCTGTCTGTCCATCCACAGACAACACAGTCCAGGGGCAGGAATGTGGAGGAGTGAGTGCAGTTTCTGAAAACAAACTGCACACTTCTTCTTCCCCCCTTTTGCTCTCAGAACCAATCTTAACGGTGCAAAACTTATTTATGGGCTAAACAGACAAATGGGGATACGAGCATCATAAAGTCACCCCAGGACAGCAATCTTTGCAACCCTGCTTGTAAATGGGGAAACAGAATAATAGCAGCACTATAAACTAGTGTCTAACAAAGGAAAGAAAAAATATTTGGCTTCAAGAACCAGAGAAATCTATCTCAGCTTGATTAATCTATTAGAGTAAGCAGAAGGGGAGGGAGCTTGTAGATAAAACCTACATTATTATCTTTTTCTAAAGAGTTTGGTGAAGGTGCTTTAATTTTACACAGGTCTATCACATAGCTGAACTCCTAGGTAGTTTTGGAGGTAATTGATATCAAGCATTGTATCCTGGAATTTATTAATACATTTTATATAAAAGTTGTTTTAACAGGAAGCAAGATAATTTTCAAAAGAGCTATTTATTTTGTGGAATATTAAACTGCAGAGTGGAATTCATTACCATCAGCCTTCAGAAGAGATGTGAAGAGCAGTCCTACTGACTTGCTGCTGTTGTCTTTAGAGTGGAAAAGGCTTTGTTCATTTCTGGTGAAAAGCCTGCTATGCACTTCTATAAGGAAACAGCTTTGGAGTTCCTATTGAAGGGATCATACTCAGCCATGAATAATATCTCTTTATCTGTGGTCAAGAAAACTAGAAAGAAGAAGCTATAAGAAAATTCTCAACCCTTAGGCAAAAACCCAGGAATAGCCTTTTGTGCCTGTGTAACCAGATATGGGGCATCACACATCAGTCCCTGTGGTTTAATAAGAGGGTGAGGAAGCTGCAGTGCTACAGACAACCAGCTGATAGAACAGGGAATGCTCTAAAAAATCCTCATGAGAGTCTGTCTACACAAGAAATCCTGGTAGATAGGGTCTCATTCAGCCCACACTTGATTATAAAAAGCATATTAACACAGACTTGAGCAGCCAGAAAGTGTCATTCCTTGGCCACAGAGCTGGACAAGCACGGCCATAAGCATGTGCTTCTTTCTTTTGAACAGTGGCAATAAGGACAGCCCCCTGCCCATTGCATACAACATAACCATTCCCCCCGAAGCAGGACCCATTCTTTCTAGCACATTTGAATGGGGTACCAGAGGGACTTTGCTCTCTGCTGCTTCAGCATGCAAAATTCTACACCATGATCACCCAGACATGTCTGCAACACAGAGGAGAGGACAAAGCATAGATGAGCCCTCCTCATGTGAAGGAGGGAGAGTATCTGCTTCCCAAACGTGCAGACAGCTCATGCATGGATATGTCATTGTGCTCAGGTGAAGCAGGTTAGTCGAGATTAGTGACTGACAAAAGATTTTTATTCCTTTCTACATTTGCTGTAAACACCTACCTGTCAACTGATCATGGTGCAAAAAGAACAGGATGGTAGGATGAGCTGTATTGTGATTGTGATTTGTGAATTTGTTTGTCAAACTCTGATAAAGCCATTTAATCCATGAAAAGAAAGAGAATTGGATCTGTAAAGTCATACTGATGGAAACAGAGCCTCATGAACAAAAACATCCTGCAAAGTCAAACACCTTGTTTGGCTTTATACATGGCTTCATACTGTTCCCCAAAGTCAGTAAATAGATACCAACAGACATTCAACTAAGATTTATTGAGAGTAGATGATCAAAGTAGAGAGAAAGGAAAGACTAATTTGGGGAAATGCTCTCAAAGACACTGTCAGGGCACTGCATGGGTCAAGGGCTCCCCAGGAGCCATGGGGATTTCCTTGGATCCATCCTGGCAGCCAAGGTCCCAAGGTCCTGGCAGCCAAGACCCAACCCACCACCTCTGCCAGAAGCAGGGCAGACAGAGGGCACTGGGGCAGCCCCATTCCCGGCTATCCCTGGGACAGGCTGGCATGCACGCCTGCAGGTGGTCCTGGCTCTGGAGGCACAAGGCCGAGTAGGTCAGGGCTATGAGGACTTGGAGACCAGCCCTGCTAAGCCAACACTGGGACAGGGGCTGACAGCCCTGGGGGACTGACATAGGCTCCTGAGCTGTGAGCAGGGTGGGGTGGCCCCAGGGTGATGAATACAAATAGGCAAGGCTGACAGTGTTTCAGGGACACAGCAGACACAACATACCAAGTCCTGGGCAAGTGCCTGTCCTGTGTGCCCAGCTGGTCAGACCAGATACTCTTTGAAGGATGGGGTGGTACCTGAAACTGGGGAGCCCCTTAGCTTCAGCCCCACATTTCAGCAGTACCAATCCCACTGACACTTATGTCCTGTGTCTTCAATGATTGTGCCAACTGCTTACACTCTTGTTTGTCCATTTCAGGTTGGGTTCATTCATCCCAACCTCCAAATCTCTCCTCTTCAGCTATGCACTGACTCAGCCCATCCATTTTCAAATGTCAATCATCTCTCCTCAAGATCTGTAATAGATATAAAACCTGTTTCACGATATAGGGAAACAACTTCTGAATCTTACAGCTTTATCCTCTTCCTATTGCATGCTGTCCTCCAATAATACCTGTGTTTTCCATTATTGCTAGTTGAAGCATATGGAAGCATGATAGATCACCTCCAGATGTTCTGCTCACTTTTAAGTAAAAAAATGTTACATTCTCTCAGGGAGAGTTTATTTATTATCAGCTGAACCCTCTTTGTTAGGTTCTAACTTTTCATGCAAACAAACATGGGGGTTTGTGCTTTTTAATGCACCATTTGGCCACCTGTGACAACCTTCAACTATCCCCTTGATCTAAAAGGGCTTCAGATAGTGACAATTATTCATAAAAAAGTAATTTCTTGCAATGAAGTTTTTCATTGTATCATGTCCTGCCAAAAGTTCAGAATGCTTCCCTCTGTAGTTTTTTAAAAAGGTAGAGGCACAGACAACCTTGCCTACGTAGGGCCAGGCTCTGGAGCAGACAAGCGTGGGGAGTCCATGGCTAGTTTCTGCTGCTGGTGCGTGCACAGGACTTCATCTTCTGGACTGTTGGGACCCACCCTGACAAAATCCACATGACAGCTGGTGCAGTAAGGCAGTGCTTGAGCAAAACAACAGCAGTGAGGCTATGTCTGTGTCAGGATCACTCATTTTGCTTCCAGCTCAGGAAAAAGGACATGTCTGCTGATCCTTAAACAAGAGGGACAAGCCTGGGAGTCTTCACCATCTATCTGGCCTGCTTGCTTACAAGAATTTCAGGGTCATTACACACAGTTCCTCTTTCAGCTCAGTAAATCCCACACAGAACAGCAGATGACATTTTAAATACTCCAGAGCTGTAGCAGGCAAACTTTACGTGCATTATGAAATTTTACTTCCTTTCCTGATGAACATTTTCCTGATGATCCTGTTTGCAACGCAGATATGGCTTTCTTTCACTAGCACAATTGTGCCTGTATTTCCCAGACAGTGATACCCTACAATACATGGAATACACTGCAATAAATGGAAGTCCCAACAGACCTCGCTTGTCCCTAAGTGTACTTTATAAATAGTCCATCACAGAGAACAAGTTGAAGTCCCTTTTCAGATATGGTCATATGTTCCCTTATGTCTTCTCAAGACATGTTTCAAGAGTTGAGGAAAGCATAATGATATTTGAGTCACATTAATAACCCTGTGCTGTTCTGTTCCACAAATGGGATGGGACTCTGATCTCTTTACTGGCCTCCCACTATGGGAAATTAAACAAAGCTTTAAAAAACTAGAAATAAGTTTTTATTGCTGCCTTTAGAACATCCCTCTAAATTAAGAGCCTTTTAATTCAATTTTAATGCTTGAAGAACAATGTCAGCCCTGGTTACATCTGCTCGTTAAAGTAAATAAGAAAGTGTTCTGGGGGAAAAAGATGCAGAATGAGTGTCCTTCCTATGCCTTCAGTTCTGCTCATTCATTACACACCTATCAAAGCTGAGAGAGGCTCAGGCAAGCGAGTACCAGCAGCAGTTCTTTCACTGTGCTCCCTCACCTTACCACATACCTGCAGCTCTGGCCCTGCAGGGAATTTGCAAGTAATCAGGCTGTGAAAGACTGCATAGCACAGCACACACTTGAGCCAAGAGGGATCCTGTAATATTCTCTGCTGTAGTTTGGGAAACACCCCTCCACATGGAAACGCAGTACATGGATTCTTAGGCAGTGCTCAGCTGAGCCAGCGCTCCCACTCTTACTGTAGCTATGTTGCCCCCAAATGTGGATGTCCTGCAAAGACACTCAGACACCTCTGCCCCTGAGGTCTATTACTTAAAAAATTAAATGCCACTTCTTTTCTTCTGTCTGTCCAAGATGCCTTATTCACTTGTTTTCATTTGCCTGCATAAAGAAAAGATATTTATTAGCAGGTCATAAAAGTTATGACAGATTAAATCTGTCTTGGAAGAGGAGGAAAATCTCTGTAAGACAGCAAAAATTCTAGGGTTCAATGTCCACATTCTTTACTCTGAATGAAGTCCTGGAAAATACTTTTCAAATTCCTTTTATAGAACCTTTGGAGCTGAAGTGTTGCAAATGAAAGCTAAGCAGTGTGCTAGAGAAGCCAGAGATGGGTTTCGTGAATTTTCCAGGGTTCACATGCATTTTGGATAAGATTTCTTTTTCTGAAGCACTGCATGTCCAATTGCAATTGCGCAGAGAAAAATCCCAGGAATAGAAACAAGGGTATTGCGTCAGCCAGACTCCATTATCCTTTATCCTTCTGTCATAAGGACAGGCAATGTTTTCATCTTACTGCAGGACTGTTGAACGATCATAACCACAACAGTGGTTTCTGTCTATCCCTTGTCCCCAGTTCATTGCCTCCCAAGTTATGATTTTAGCCCTTTGCTCACGTAGCCTACTTACTCAGCTTTCCTCTCCTCACTTTTTGAGCTGTCGTGTGTATACGTCAGACATACATTCCTCACAAACCCACTGTGCTGCTCAACCAGGCAAGGAAGAGAAAATGCCAGAACTCTTCCAGGAGATTTTGAGGATGGGTGGAAAAAGGTCACAGGCACAGCAGAGGATCAGCAAAGAGCAGAGGATCAGCACGGAATTTGTGCTGTCAGCCTGCAATGAGATGTTTTGTCTCAGTACTCATCATACATAAGGCCTCCTAAACTTAAGATATCACTCTGAAAAGAGAGGACAATCTGTGATTCTGAATATAACATAGCTGTGTCTTTTCTTTATTGTTAAAATAATACCTATTTACTATCATCCTCATTTTATTTGCTTTATTCTCCATACTGCTGCTTGTGCAAAATCAACATTGAACTAAAAAGAATCAAATTTTTGACCCTATGAAAATGAAAACTTTATAAATGTTGTAGAGGCATTTAATAAAAGCCCAATACAACAAAAATGATTGTACCAAAAGCTCTTCTGAGTTAAAGAAAGTGAAATGTCAATCCATATTGCAATTGCAAGTTGTTTATTTCATGTTTCATTTCATATTTAAAGTGAAACATATGATTGTATATTGGTTCTATTCAACATTTCTGGGGGAAAATAATTAGAAAAAATAATCCAAATTAATATCAATATACTTTTTCATTTTTTATTCAACTATGATACAACAAATGCATTAAAAACTCTAGGTATATATTTTGGTTCAGAACAATGAGCTTTACTATTTATCTTACAGTAAATTCCTCTATGCCAAGTCATCAAACTATGTTTTGATGTATAAGAAAATGTATTAGTATGGAAGATTTACTTCAGGGAGATATGAGAATAATAACTTCCACTTTAAAAAGATACAAAGTTCTCTTGTATGTCATGGTAAACTGTAAAATTAAGTGTCATTCTGATATTAAAAATACTAGAAATTTCTACTTACATACATACCAGGTAATGATAGTCTTACTTGGTACTGAGAAAAGCCATGCACACCTGCTCTGATAACATGAGTGAAAAGAAACTGTAGATATCCACTAATATAGCTATTTGCTGGTTTTCAGCAGGAATACACAGACTTGAAAAGACTTAACTATGCCATCTTCTTAAATTCTGCCATTAGCAAAAAAAGAAATAGGTGAAAGAGGATCATTTCCAAATATGGGGGAAGCAATAGATGCAGAGTTGTGCATAAAAAAGAACAGACTTTGAGAGTAGAAGAAGAAGGAAATAGAACAGAAATATTTTCACACAACAAGTATTTGCCAATTCTGCCTTCCCTAAACATTTGGAAGTCAAATTGCACGCTCAAAATGTCCATTTAGGATCTTGCTTCATCTAACTTCTGTTTGTTGCTTCTTCACTTAACTTCTTTAAGTCAAAGCCATGATTTCAGAAGAATGACTCCCACCAAGGAAAAGCTGTTTTATAAAATGTTAATGCAATTAAAAATATTAACAGAATAAAAACATTTTTAAATCCCAGGAAAAAAAAAAAGCAGTCAAAAATGTAGCTAGCATCAGCCAGAAAGAAGCTAGCTGGCCTCCAGAATGGTTAAGGGAGGTGATCCTTCCCCTCTGTTCAACACCAATGAGGCCACAGCTGGAAAACCATCTCCATTTCTGGACTCTTCAGTAAGAGAGATGCATGAACATACTGAAGAGAGCTCATCAAAGGCCCACAGGGATGACTGAGGGATTGGAGCATCTTTCATTAGAAAAATCTGACAGAGCTGGGATTTCTCAGCCTAGAGAGCAGATGGCTTGGGGAGATCTTGTCAATGAGGTAAATAACCAGTGGGAGAGTGAAGAGAAGATGGAGCCATTTCCAGCTGTGCCCAGTGTCTGGACCAGAGACAGCCAGCACAAACTGAAATGTAGGCAGTTCCCTCTGAACAACAGAAAAAATTTTCTGCTGTGAGGATGACCAAGCACTGGCACAGGTTGCACAAGGAGGTTGCAGAGTCACCATCCTTGAAGAAAAGTTTTGACATGGTCCTGAGCAACTGGCACCTGGTGGCCCTGCTTGGGCTGGGAGGTTGGAAAAGATCATCTCCTGCAGTTCTTTTTATCTTCAACCATTCTTCAGTTCTTCTGTGAAAGATGTCTCTAACAAAATCAAACCATTTTTCCAGATGCTATGTTTGTACACAGCAAAAAGAGAGGAAACGTAGCTGGCAGCTCAAATGTATTTCTTCATTGAAAAGTTTTTCAGTGAACAGACTGTGATTTGGTGAAAGATGAAATCCAAGGTGTAAAAAAACTCCTCCCAAAATTATTTTGAAGTGAGAAATAGGTTTGGTAGTATTTATCTTAGAAACTACAGCCATCTGTTAGTACCTATTTAATAAAGAAATAAAACAAAAGATATAAAAAAAATTACAGTAACTAGAAGACTTTGATTTGTCCATTAAAAAAAGATCAGGTTAATAAACAAAAATTGAACATGCCTCTTGCAATGTCTATTAGCCCTTTTCACATCTCCAAAAATGCAAGATTTTGCTGGAAGACCAATCCTGCCCTTTGATAGTGATTCATTACAATATGCTGCAAAGTTCTGCTGCAAGAATGTGCTGTTATAGTGTGACCTTCTTCCTGTTAAATAATGCCAAGACTTAACTAATATGCTTGTTCAAACTTTTAAATTAATCAAATCCAAGCAGATTTTTCTAATTCTGGTATTATTTTATGAGAGAGAGAGAGAGTTCACATGATGACAAATTTTTCCACGACAGTGCTCTGTGGTGTATTGCAATACAGCCTCATTATTAGAAGACCAGGAGTAGGAACTTACATGGCAAATTCTGACATAAAAAAAAAACAAAACAAAACAAAACAAAACAAAACAAAACAAAAAAAAAAAAAAAAACACCAAAATAAAATATCTGAAATCTTCTGTAAAGCAAATTCAGCTGTTTCCTACAAGGTAATTGATGACCTACCCCACCACCCCCCCCCCATTTTTTTCATATGAGATTTTTCTATGTTCTTTTCTTAAATATCATCAAAAAGCACTAGATCACAGCTACTTTCTGAAAGCATTAAGCCTGAAAATCTTTTTTCTGAAGTGATTTCTCTGTACTCTGTGCAATTTCTTTGATATATGCCATCAGACAGGAACTCTGAATCAGGAGTAGTCCAAGCAATAACCTAGTTCCTGCAAATATGGCTTTTCCAAACCAGTGAGTTGGCAGTCCAAATGCACAGTGAAAATAATTTTAAAAAATGAATTGAATACAAAGTTGTTTGTTTGTTGAAAAAAGAAGTCACACTATGAAAAATATAGTCTTCTAAATTTCCTTAGTTATGTGGAATCCTGAGAAAAAACTTTGCCAAAACACTGTTCTTTAGAAGTGTTAAATGAGAAAACTTCAAAACTGATCTTTCCACTGTGCTTTCTATAACCTACAGATTCCCTTCCACCCCAGCAGCATTAATTTAAGAGCCAGGCTGTCTTCATCAAGCCAAGTTCTAAACCATAATCTGAAGTTATCAACAACATACCCCACTGGCATATCTGTAGAATTAAGTAGAAATTTGCATGAACTAGGTCATTATTTCTTTCATGTAGGAATATCAAAATACAGCTCACTGAAATTTTCTCAATATTACTTTCAAGTAAGATTTGAAAATTACCACAAGTATGCATTGCACTTCCGTGGATTCCATTCCTGAAATCAGTTTGTTGAACTGATGCCTTTAGAATGTCTTACAGAAACAGAGAACTCTTTTTCTTTTTCAAACTACTTCATGCACATTGTAACACATTCCACAGTACAATATTATTTCATCTTTCTACAGATAGTAAAGTATCAGTTTTCACGTTTTGTTCCTCTGGCATCTTCATGAATGAACCAGCTCAGTGAGTGGTGTCTATGTGTTACTGCTCTGAGCACTGAAATAAGTGGGTTTGGGTGGAGAGGAAAAGGGCTCTTACCACCAATCTATTTTATTTGGTTTTGCCTCCTGCTGAGCTGACTCAGCACAATGCTGGTTACATGTACATAAAAACACCATGCTGGAGAACAAGAGGAATAAAATGGCAGGCCTTTTGAAACAATGGAGAGTATTTGTAGTCGGCAGCAGACGCCGGTGTCAGGCAGAGATTTTGACGTAGTTTTTGCACTTTTCAGTTCCCTGCCACGTTTCCTCCTTGAGCTGGAAAATTAGCTGCAGAATCTCCGTACATTTCTCCTTACCTAACATTCCCCAGGAGCAGGACAGGACTCCATCCATAGTTTGGCCATCAATACTTCTTTCCTCTAAGCACTTCCTCTAATTCAGAGGAAAACCAGTATACATTACTGGATATATCCCAGAATCTAATTATTTCAACACATTCATGATTTATTCAGTTTTCTTTACATTTACATTCACTAAGGAGTATTCAAGTGATCCTACACATATATAAAAGAGTATATCATTGCAATGATGCTAGGCCAAGGCTGAGTGTGATGGCTCTGACAGAGATCTCCTTCATATTTCTGCTAAAATTAAAAGATAGTGGACATAAGTAAGAGGTGAAAAAGTAGCTCAGTTTTCTGACATTTAAAATCTGTGCATGCTTTGCAAGAAAGCCATTTGGCTGCCTATTTAGGGAGAACTTTTTAGAGGTAATTATTCCACACATTCTGCCACATTATTCCTCCCTTGGGACTCTTCAAAACACAAGTGTTGTTGTTCTTGATGCCAGCCCCAGGGCTTCAGGAGCTGTTGTCTCTGCAGAAATGAGCTGTGGTTGGTATTCTGGTGTCTGTGAGTGGAAGGCCCATTAGTTCCTCGGAGAAAATTTCAGGATGTTGCTGTCATCAGCAAATGGAAAAGCAGGATACTTTTTTGGTTTTTAGCCTCTATCAAAGATAAGTTGAACTAATGCAAAATGATCAACTAGTATTTCCATTGAGAGAGCACAATTAACAGACTAATTTGCTTCAAATCCCTTGTAGTTCCCCCAAAAAGTGGATAGAAATGGCCAAAGGCAGATTCTCCTCAGCAGCAGAAAAAAAGAGAAAAAAATTGAGAAACTTGAAAGCCCCAGAAGTTGAAGAGAGGGGTGTTGGGTGAAGATACAGAGAGAAGTTCAGGCAGTGCCGGCACTGGCACAGCAATGAGGAACATGAATGGAGGAGGGTATTCAGCGTAGGCTGTTGGCCGGGTTGGGCAGGGGGAAGAACCCAGATCTGAAGAAAAGGCAGACTGGAGCAATTACTACTTGGACAAATTACAGTCCTAGGAAAGTCAATAGCAAGGTGTTACACCTAAATCCAGCTGGCAAAAAGGATGGAGCAATATAATGGGCTGGTCAGAGAAAACAACACAGATGACAGCAGGGAGAGGAGGACATGACTGGAAAAACTACTGGTTTGCTCTGCAAGCAGGAGGCAGAGAGATACTGAAAAACCTGTAGATTTGGATCACAATGAAGATTTGGAAATAAAGCAGCAGTGGGTTAAGTCTGCCAGACGTGTAACAGAAGCATTCTTCAAAGGACACTTGCACACTTTTGATGATTTGTGAGTGGCCAGGCTTATTTCACCCTTACCTCATAAGATGGGTATTTTGAACTTGCTGTGTGAATAACTGACTAAGCATTTCCAGATTTGGTCATTAAAGCAGATCATGCTTCTTAGCTTTCTTGAATGCTATTACATTAAGTGGATTACTAGGGAAATAAATATGGAAGCATTTCTGAAGCCATAAATACCTCTAAAATGTGGAGATGAGCTTTTGAAAAGTTTGCAATCTGCCTAATTCAAACGCAGATTGTGATGCCATTTACACTGCACATTCTAGGTAGTTCAAAAATAATACTGAAACAAAGGCAATGTCAATATTATCCTCATCAATGCAAATCCTCAAAGGGACTAAGTTTTCCTGTACACTAACCCAGATGTTACTCAGTTTCTGGTTAAGACAGCTGATGTTTCATGTAGGTTTGGGATAGCCTGTCTTTGTAGTGCCAGGGGAGTTTTTGATTACCATATGTTTGGCAAGTGTGTAACAGTCACTAAACAAATACACTTTGTATTTAGTTAGCACACCTGCTGTCAATGTGCACTATATCTGTATGGCCTTTTCATTAGATTTTTTGGGACATATGTACCTCAACAACAGAAAAATCCTTGATCATTTTAGCTAGAAGGACAATGAGCAGTTAGTTACAGGAAAAGTATGTTCATGAACTCTACAGATAATCATGCAACTTCTCCAACAGAGCACTAACAACCCAAACCACAGCTGAGCACAGACCATGTAAGTGAAGTAGTTCCACTACTCAGCAGCAGCAGTAGTTCTGTAACAGCTAATACAACCAAATTTCTGTCTCCTTCTGATTCCTGAAGCAACAGACTACAAATTCTCAAGAAAAAAAACATCTATGTGCACTATTGACAGACAAATACTAGCAAAGTTTGTCTGAAACAAATAAGGAAGAATGGGGGGGAGTGGGAGGATGCCATTGTTTTCCTGACACTTTCCTTGTTTTTATATGAGTCATTTCCAGAGGAAGAAGTGCACGCTATTTCAAACTTGTTTTGTGTAGTAGACAGGCAGCAGGGAAATAAAATTACAATAAGCAAACTCACTCAAAGTCATAATTGAAGCTTTTCAAAAGGATGAATAAAAGAAAATTATAGCATTTTCTCTAACTGGAAACTGATGGAAGCTTATGAAACACAAGCTAAACTGCAGAAAATCCTTGAGACTGATGCAAACTTCATTTTCCCATTCCTTGTGCTGTCATGGAAAGTGCTAAAGCTTCTTTCATCACAATGAGTACACAGAAGAACAAAGGATTTGGGCTTAATAACCAGATAGTTTGTTGTATTTTGGGGATTTGGAAGCATCTTTATTTCTAAAAAGGGTTTGTTCCATTGTTTACTGTGCCCTGGAATATTGGTGCAAAAGCATTATTTTGTAAATTTCCATATGTTATTTATGAATCCCTTTTCAGGAATTCATTTGCTGCTGACATTCATTTCTGTTTCAATCACTCATTCATGTACTATAGAGTGTTATCATTCTCTCCCCACCCTCAAAGGATTGCCTTGTATAGCTAATGCAATCAATACTTCAGTCTGAGGGGATAAACTCCATCTCAGACTTCCTATTGTTTTCTGGTTGATTTGATTTTATCTCAAACTACAGACATATCAAGCAATATTTTGTCTTCTGCTTGACAGGTCTATTGCTGGAATTTTTTTTTCTTCTTTATTATTTGGACTGGAACCACTATTTGTTTCCATTTCCTAATTAGTGTTCAGTTGACCCACAGTCAAGTTATAGATGTGACAAGAGTTATATTTTTTTTTCTCATCCAGTCTATAACTAATTTAAAGTGGTAACATTTCTTCCAATCAAAGACACCACTGATAATATTTTAGCAATAAATATTCATAATTAACTTACTGCATAAGCTGACTTCAGATGTAATTAAATTGCCTTAACTTTTCACATATGAATCAACTTGTTTATACTGAATACTCACAGTCAGCTGAGTTTCAACTAAATGAGAAACAATCAACAGAAGTGGAGCCCCACTAAATTTCTTTTGTATTAAAAATGGGAAACACTGCAACTAGGCACAAAAATTTTTAAAAATTGTTTTATTCTGAAGCACATACTTTCTAAGAAAAAAAGTCACTATGCTAAGTTATTGCTGGAGAATAAGGCTTCTCTTCTGAAGCACCTTTATGGGCAGTAAGATGATGTTTCTTGTTCATAAGCACATGCAGTCATTTGTATTTAGTATGTCTGAGTTTTTTCTAACTTGGTGAAGAGAAAAAAATTGCAAAAAAGATAATTTTATTTTGGTATTCTTTGGTATTCTTGTTTTCTGTCTACAAGAACAGTGTGCTGCAACTCTATGAAGAATTTAGGAGGAGAACCTTCAACCATTCAAGACAGAGGGATCATCCTATTCTCCATACTTTCTAAAGAATATCAGGTCTAAATAATATAGATGTTTGCAATAAGAGATGCTTTGACTCCAGATTTTTAGGACAGATTTTTTTTCTAAAAACCTGGAAAGGATAAATGTGCAGTTGAGGGAGTTCTTGTTTGTCTGTGTTTGACAAACACATACAAACACACACAATGTATTGTCATACATTGAGGAAGCCAAGCCTTATTTGTCTGTCTAAATAGATTTTCACAGTTCTTTTTCAGATTATATTGTCAGCAGTTCATCTTTATCAGATTCAATAATCAGACCTAGCATGTACCTACAATAAATTCTCTTGATCTTTACAATGAAATTATATATGTCAATCACCAAAGCCATGAATGAACTTTGCATCTCAAGAGAGAAGGAAAGACTGGAAACATCTGACTTCTGAAAAATCAACATATTCCAATGACATTTCAGTTTTTATACCAAAATATCTGTTTTCCATTGGAATTATTACAAGTGAAACCATAATAAATAAAGGAATAATTTTCTTTCACATCTAAAGGCAGGCTTTCAAAATCACCTACCTGCATGTGCATTCATATTGTGGTTGTAAAACCAACCAATTTATTGTTTCTGCAATTTTACCCACTATACATTTCACCTGCCTTAAGAATGAGTGACAAAAGATGAAAAGCTTTATCACTGAGCATCCAGATACATCTTGCCTGTATAGCCTGAGAATTGCCTCCCAGTTTAAATGAACCACTTTTATGTGTGTTTATGATCCAAAGGATTTTGAGAAAACATGGATGAAAAATTTATAGAAGCACAGGCTGAGCACAGAAATTCAGCCAAATGTCAGGCCGGGTTACCTCTTCACTCATGCAAGGAGTATCAAAGTGCAACACAGGAAAGCACTGCCCATGGATTTTGGCTAGTTTTCCTCCTTTGACAACTCATTTCTGGCCTGTATAACCTGCAGTTAAGGACTTTTCTGACTCCAGCACAATTCTTCTCAAGGTGCAAGTATGGTGCTGTCAGCTTTGATATGTATGGACCACTAACAAAGAAGGCCAGAGAAGGGTGGGAGTCTATTTTAAATAAATGCTATTTGAACTAGAGACAGTAAAAATCTAGGGTTAAGCATCTGGGCAACTTAGCTTGGCAGCCAAATCCCTAAATCCATGTGATCTGCAGCTTCAAAGCTGGTTCAGTCAGAGTAGCAGAACAGGAACCCATCTGAATACAGTCTGTTGTAAACGCAGAACATATTTGGACCTTCAATATTAGGCTGGAATACAGTGTCTAATGGAAAAAAAAATCCATCATTTGCTGTCAAAATCAAGGGACAAGCATGCAGCTGGAAATAAAGAGCAACATTACCTGGCGACCTAACCTAAGCTTGTTTTGGCTTAAATTGAAGTAATAAAAATGTTGCAGGTGAGGGAGTTAAAATGATTGTCCACATTCTGGAACAAAATCTGGTCAATCAAAAATCAAGACATCTGTTCTATTACTGCTATTTCCATCTTTGAACCATGCTGTCCCTTTATAAATCAGCCAGATCAGATAAAAAAGCAGCAACATATTTTATTCTTTCTTTGTCAGAACCTGTTAGTTTTGTAACTGTGTCAAATCCTGCCATTTAGTATCTGGGTTTTTAATATATATTTAGTACATGAGTTTGATGCTTTTGTGTGAAACTGTTTTCATTTTGTGCTGTCTAGTATAATATCTGGAGTCATGCTTCAGTTGTTATTGTGAATAAAGATTTACTGGAGAATGCTCAAATAAGGAAAGGCTGTCATGTTGCAGTGACATATCTAATGTGTGAAACAATCTTCTCCCTGTAAAAATAAAGATTTATGTAGATATAATATCTTTAATTACAGCAATTAAATTGAAAGATATTTCAGGACAGCTGCTATCCAGAGAACAGCTCTCTCATTTCATGGGAATGATCATAATTTTCTTTTCAAATAATCTTTTTCTTTTTTAATTTTTGTCTCAAATACACATGAATACATACAGTATGAGTCATATTCAGACAGATTAAGTTTTGCCTAATTTTCTCGGTCTTATTAACAAAGAAAACCAGATGTTTCTGATTACAGGCTTGAACCACTTTAACCAAACCATGAAGAAACATAAAAAGAGAGCTGACCAGTACCAAGGCTTTCTAAAAAATGCCCAACGGTCTGGTAAGTAGTTTTGGGTTTAGGTCAGTAGTAGTCTATCAATTAACTCCTTTGGAGTCTAGAATAAATTTATGGGAACAATTCATTTACACCATAAACAAGCCTGCCTGTTGCAGAAATCACCATTATTCTTTAGTGACTTACCTAAGAAAGTATACTAATGTGTAGCAGTTTGAACATTCTCATGAAGTAAAAGTTGTGTGAGCTTTTTCTTTCTGACTAGTTAAACAGTCAATTTAAATAGTTGGACAATATGTGCTGAACTAAAGGAATACTTGATTGCAGAGCGGATGGAGACCTCCCATTCCAGGGCACAGACATCTGAAGTGCACTGATCCACAAGGGAATGCAACTACGCTAAATGTTAATTGATGTTTCTAAGGAATTTGTTTCTTTTCAGCAAAATGTGAGAGATTTTTGCCTGGGGAATAGATCTAGTAGGGGAAATAGGCCAGAACAAAAAAACGCCTATCCACTGTAACCTGGACTTCATCATCAGCCAGTTCTGTCAGCCAATTTATTGACCATTGTTTACAGAAGATAGCTTTCCCTCACAGAAGATTGCTTTTCCTCAAATGAGGAAGACTGCTTTTCAAGTGTTTGGTTCATCCTTGTGTCATATTTTCAGCATTTTTGTTTCCATAAACTGTACATTTTAGCCTCCAGGTTTCACACATTTTCACGAGTTCAATAAACTAAAACAATCTAGTTTAGTACTCTTGGATTACACAGTTTTGAGACCACAATGTTGTTAGTGTGTCTGGCCCTGGGAAATAATAGGGTTTTTGTACATTTAGTGCAGCAACAGGCAACTGTGTTCACAGGAGAGCTACAATGGCCACTTAAGGCTTTCAAGCTGGTGTTACTGCTCTGCTGGGTCTGAACCTTTGGAATCAAAACATATTTAGCAGTGTCCAAATCTGATTGTGCAAAATATGAAAATGAAAAAACAGTATGTGCTGCACTCAGCCATGGTATGATTACAAAAATCTCAGAAGACAATAGATAGAAAAGAAATAAAAGAAAAAAAGTAGAGAAAAAAATAACACCCTAAATAGGTTTTACTGGCCATTAAACTTGAGGTGAGCTGTTTAGACACAGAGATTCTTGTGGGACGCTGATATGCAGCTTCTCCACAGCCTGTGGCTAGAGCTGCTAATAGATACCTAGCACACCTCTAAATCTAAAAAGCTTTGCAGTAATCCCATGAGGATCCTTTACATCGTGTCTCTGAAATTTTCTCCATCTCATAGTGCATTTTCTTTTGCTCTATGTTTTGCTCTATCTATTCTTTTGTTTTAAAATCAAGCAAATTTTTTTGTGTTTAAGTGGGTAGATACTCTGGGTAGCATGTGTGAAATTAAGAACTGAGAACCTGTGGAATTATTTTAGCAACTTTGTGCAAGATAGCTGACCAAAAAAAAAATAATCATAATAAATCAATAGATTAAGATGTACAATAAATTTACTCTTGTATCTCAATAGGGAGAGAGGTATTCTAATAGAACTAGTTAAGTGGCTCCATAGGGCTCATGGCAGATTTTCCTGAAGACTTCAGAGAGTAATAGAGTAGGTTTAACAAGCACTACTGGAAAAATATGACTGCTTGCTAAGGCTTATTCCCTTCTGCTTGCGCCTTGTTTGCTGGGTACAGTTTTCTTCTCATGCAATAGAGTCAACAATCTTCATACAGACCAAATGAAGAAAACCTGGAATATCAACAGGCCACCCAGATAAAAAGCAGCAGGAGGTGGATTTATATGTTCTGCCTCTGGGCTGGGCATTGACGATTTACTTTCTTACAGACCTAGCCACCACCTGCAACAGGGCTGTGTATGAGTGACTGGTACCACTCTGTGCCTTCTGTCAGTTGTCATTACCATCACTTTCTTTCTTCATTCTTCTTCCTACATGTGGCATAACACTTAAAATACAGAACATTTACTACTTGTTAGGACACTTTCTGACTACTGATTCCTTGCCTGACTCATTACTGCTGTGATCAACTTGACTTTTGATAGAAAGAGAGAACATTTGTCAGTACATTTTTATATCTGGATTTTCCAGTTAATATTGAGAGAAATTTTAAAAACAGGCAAAATGGCCTATTAAATATTGCAGACTGGAAGGAGATAAAATATAATTGTTCAAAATATAAATTGTGAATTGTGAATTTACTCCCTTTTCTACGCCTTTGACTATATTTGTTGATTTCCTCTATTATATGTAGAGAGAAATAAGCATAAAAATTTGGGATACCTAATTTTAATGAGCAGCAACAGTAAACATTACAGTCCAAATGGCTTATTCATCAGTCAGCTCTTTTTTCATTGTAGTTGGATGGAATTTTGTAACACCTGCAGCTTCATTTGCATTCTCATGTTCTTTTCCACGTAGAGAGAAGGGAATGAAATTTGCCATCAAGTGTCTCACACTGGGATTGTTATACATTTAATATTTATGGCACTTTTATCTGCTTTATAAAAATATCTAAAAATTTCATTCCAAACAAAAGCAAAAGGCACTCTGTAAGGAAATAAAAAAGTCATGCTAAAAGGTCTGTTTGGGAGAGGTGGTGTAAATCAGAATAGTTTCAATAACTCCTACATTGCTTCCAAGCTGGGAAGGAGGTTTTTACTGCTTTGAGTAAAGAAGTCAAGTACTTTTAAAGCAGATAACTTGAGCAGCAAGTTGAACAATTCCAGGTTTAAATGTGTTTGGGTAGTCCTTCTCCACCTACTACGTGGCCTGAGGGAAGAGGATGAAAAGCCATAAGACAGAGTACAGCAAATAAAACCAATAAAAGAAGCAGTATCTGTAGAATCGTATTACACACATCTTTGGAGATCTGTAAATCCCATGAAGCACTGCAGTGGCTGGAAAGCAGCATTGAGCTGAGGCAGAGAAAGATGCACTCTACAAAGAGAAGCAGAATAAGTTTTGATCTACAAGTTTATATGAAAAAAATTAGGTTTACTGCCCTGGGTGCAGTGAAATTGTCCAGTCTTTGTCTTTTTCAGCTTTTATGAGAGAGCTATGCTATAAAATGTGTCATATGAAATCCTCATAAAAAACATCTCAACGTTTTATTAAAAGCTCCAGATCTGGGTTCTAAAGGAAATGCAGCCTCCCCATTCACAAAAATTTCCTCCTAGTAGTACTTATTTTATATATACTCTTTGCCCTCTTACCACTTTTTTACCAACTCTCCATTTTTCCTTTGGAAAAATACAGTCCATATGGTCAACATTTTATCCACAAACATCTTGAGATGGAATAAAAATCTCTGTCAGCATTTTTAATCAACACTTGACAACACACATTTCTGCTTGATCTCTAGCAGTCATGTTTGAAAATACCTTACCAGGAAATCCCTTGACAGATTCAACAGAGACAGGGAAGATAAGAGTCAAAAGTACTTTTTTACATCTGAATGAAAGGTACACTGAGATGTTCATGTGTCTGCTTTCTCCTTCTTTCCTTTCTCTTATTCTTTTCCCATTTGTGGGCAAAGTTATTTCAAAACTAAGTGACATTTTTCCTTTCACTCTCATAGTATTGTTCCCATGGCATTAAGGAAGACTGATGTCAGCCAAAAAAAAAAGAAAAAATCCCTCATTAAGAGGTGAAAGGAGACCTGCATGGTGCCAGGCTGTACCGCATCTGTCTAGCATGAGGGTACTGTACAATGCTCTGAAGCATCTGGCACTGGCCACTCTGAAAAAGGATGGTGGATTAGATGGATCATGGATGTAATCCACTTTGACAAGATCTATGTTCCTGTGACTCAAGGAACATAATCCAATTATTCAAAGGAGTGGGCACACCATATATAAAAACACAGACTCTTGTCCTAAGTCTTCCTTTCAAGCAATATAAATGCAATACGTGTTGTATTTAAAGACTGGGTTGATGAGATATGTTTGTTCAAATCTTATTTAAACATTTGTTTTAACCATGAATTTGTGTGTGTTTCTGTTAGGATTTTTGCTAAAATGGTAGAATGGCTAAAATGTTATGCCTGCCCCTCACACTTATATATTGTAATGTTTGATGGCCCACAATTTTAATGACAAAGTTACATTAAAGGGGAAAACATACAAGTAAAAATTTAACTTCTGCATTATCCTTATATTTTTAAAGAAGTCTATCCCTATACACACCTAACTCTAAAGTACAGCAGAGAATTTTTGTTGTTAAGTCAGATGTAGAAAAATCCTTTTGTTTCATGTCCCTTCAGTTTTTCCTTTATATTTTTTGTGTTTGGCAGCTTCGTTTTAATTTGTTGGGTTTTTTTTTTTTTTTTAATGTATGTATTCATTAAGGCTGCAGTCTGACCTAAGATACTGTCTTAATGAAGAAAAATCTTTGACCATTGAGTGGGTTCTCTGTGATCTGGCAAGACATGCAACCTAATTACAGTTTTTCATGTGATTTGGAAACAGAGAGGAGATTCCTGCCTGACTGCAAACTGCAACCTCAGAGAAAGCGCTGAGAATCTCTGTTATCTTCAAACTTCAAGGAATATCCAACTAAATTATCGAATGCATATGGAGTGGGTAAACAAGTTATGGGAGAAGGTGGTGCATGGTCAGGAAAAGGCAGAAGGAAGAATAACGAGCAATAGGAGTGCATCCACTATTTTCCCTTAGAAAATGAATAGTGAAGCTGTAACTATGACTATGGGTCATTAGATCATCAGCTAGTTTAATCCTTGCAATTTTTTAAGCACTTTAACTCAGCTGTGAATTGGCCCTTGACTTTAGTATCACTGGCTTTTTTTCTCATGCTATGTGAATGATTTGTGATTTTAGAGGCATAGAGTGGCAGACAGTCATAATTATGCCCGCATACAGCTCAAATTAATTTGTGTATCTCTTTCCACAGATTAAAAAGCTCTCTACACAGCATTCAGCTGGTTCTTCTGTGCTTTCCCATATTCTGCTTGCTCCAGTACTGCTTTCTCTGGGTTCATTGAAACAAAGGAACTCAGCTTCCACAGTCAAATCCCACCTTAAAGCTGATCTTTGACAGAAAGTTTGTAAGCTGGTAGCCAAGTGATAATGCTTATAACAAAGGCTGATTTGAGACGTTCTAAATATAGGCAAATACAGTAAAATAGGCATGATTAAATACTACGCTATCAAAAAGGATTTGCCAACTTGGAATGGTGTATTTCTCACATCTGCAGTGTCCATTTTGTGGTTATCACAAGTAATCACAAATAGTTATATAACAGCAGTACTGAGAGAAAAGGATTTACTGTTATTAAAAAGGATCTACCATAAATTCCCCTCTGCACAGGGAAAAATTGAACTTAAACAGAAAATCAACAACTTGTTTCTGAATGTCCCACATGAGCCATTTACCTAGCCAGGTATACAGAGTTTATTACTTGCAGTCTCTGGGTCACAACTCTTTTGATTGCAGTCCCAGCAGTAATATCTAGTAATAAGGTGTTATACAAATTTTTCTAATGAGTAACTGAGAAGACAGGAATCAAAACTCAATCTCATGAACCACATTTCCTCTTGAAACATTCTGAACCCATTTTAAGGCACCCTTACATTGCAAAGCATAATGAAGCCTACCTAGCGAGCAGACAGACCTAACACTATAATATCATAGTGGGGTATTTCCTTCACATTTAAATTGCTACTGCTTTCAACAGATACTGGTGTAAATCACTCAAAAACATCCATAGCATTGACTGTTCACTGCCTAAGTTTTTATGAATAATGCACAATTCGTACTGTAGTAACAGAAAGAGCTGAGCTGCAACTGATCCGAGCATCTTTTGGAGACCTACAGAAAGTCACCTAAGGAAAACCAGTAATTCTACCTACAATGGCACCAACACAGTGATAACATGATCACTGTTTCATTTCCTGTTGCCCCATCTGCTTGATATCATTCTTATGTACAGAACAGCAAACTGGGATATAAGAATATGACTCCTGATAGGGAAAAATAGTTGGAGTCTTCTATTAAATTCTAACCTAGTCTTCCTTAAAACCCTGGTACTTTTCAAAGATACTGTTCATGCAAGCTTTGCATTGATTTGCATCTCAAATTCAGTTTCACTGATAAGGTTGCGTTGATACCTATTGGTCAGAAAAAGATTGTTAACTTTGCAGTAAAGATGTGAAAACTTGACTCATAAGAAACAAATCAAACACAACACAATTAATTGATCCCTTTCCTTCTCCCCAGTGTCCTTTTGCAATTATCAGTTTTATCTGAAGAAGTTGACATCATACCTGCTGGATGTTCATTTTCTAAGAAAGCCTTGGCTTAGGAAATTAGTAACCCTACTTCATCCTACATGATTCAGCCTCTATTCCTTTGCTTTTACACCTGTGTATCTAACAGTAGAACTTATCTTCTTTCAGCCTTCAATCTCAGGTTGATCTGTCCCTCACTACAGAAGTCAATTCTTTCTAGACAGACACCTTCAATCATTTTGTACTGATAGTTCTCTAGACATGACATATGACATAGAAGACACATGAATAGCTGAAAATTTTGAACATGGATTATGTATTCTTTAGACTTCTGTAATTTATCCCTTTTTACTGGTAATAAATTATTTTGATTACATTATAACATTGATAACTTAAGTTTCATCATTCTGTAACAGGAGACATGCTAGATAGAAAAGAAGTCTCCTGCTATGCTCATATCCACAGGTTTCCATTAAAAAGGTTGTTTGTGGGAACTCTTCTCATCAGGTTAATGCAGGAAAGCATAGCTAGAAATACACGCCAACTGACAAGTACACATACACACAGTATGTGTATGTGTATGCAATAGTGCCTGTTTAATATATTGCCACCTTAGATACATTATTAAAGGTACTCTAATCTAAAAACCTATATAGGAACACAGTTTTCCTGGTTCAGCATTCTGGAAAAGTCTCTAAGGGAATACAGTCAGGAATAATCTTTTGTTTATTTGTTTTAAAACATCATTCAGTTTTCAAATCTAACTGCTAGAGTATTCAAGGAGACCAGCCCATTATATTTCATTATTATATTGTCATTATCCATTATCTTGTCATTGCTGCTTTGTTATTCAGATAATATTTATTATTCCTACTGAAGAGCATTGAACCTTCAAGACAAAGCTAATGTTATGTTTATAGTCTGAGTGCAGAAACAATGAAACATTTCCTAATGTAGTTTCCCCTTCTCTTTCACCATGATAAATAATTACACCGTGATAAATAATTGCATCATGATAAAAAGGGTCTTCAGACAACAGCATTTTTACTTTTTTGTTGGAAAAGTTGTTTTCAATGCATGCACACAGCCTCAACAATTCAGTTTGACTCCTCACCCAGATTTCTCCAAGCTTTGCAGGTAACAATTTTTGCAAGAGGCAACCTCTGCTACTCAGGCACATCACTGCTGTATCTCAGGTTTATTAAAAAACAGGCTGGTAAGAAGTTCATTCAACGGGGAACTCACTGTTAAGGGAGCAAAGGAAGTCAGTATGGACACACATGTTGCCCTTCTGAATGTGAGCTGTCCCTGATTTTGCACAATGCATGGGCTTTGTAACAAATCCTCCTGCTTACAGCTCTAATTCAGTTCATAACAACTCACAAGAGCTCTAAGATGAACACCCATGGAGGCAGGAGGCAAAATGATTGGGAAAGAGAATTAAAACCCTAATTGTTACAGATTGGTACTCACTACCTGGCACTAATAACTGAGGCTGTCACTTGGACGAGAAGGCAAAACTACAAAGCCATTTTCCTGGGTATAATTCATAATTACATGAATGAAAATGTGAACCAGTGAGACGACTCCCAGTAACCGCAGGGTGGATCATCATGGATTCTATGGGTTACTCTTTTGATTTCCTGTGCTTTTTCCCTTTGCCCTTTCCTTTCTAAAGAGCTGAGATAATGGGGTTGTAAGAGAAAAGGAAAGAAATAGAATCAGTTAAAACAGTGTGACTAAATGAACTTGGCAGCAGTCCAGAAAAGCTGATATCAGAGTGGGGAGACAGAAGGCTCTGATGGCTGCAGGCTCTGGCAGCTAGGGTGGGTCATCTATCAGCCAAATAAGACAGTTTTAATGGATGGTATATAATTAGTTCATGGCCAAAATTTTGTGGGTGGGACAAGGAAATGCTTGTGGCACTAATGCTCTGTTATGTCTTCTGTTGCAACAGCAGCAGAGGGCTGGGGGCAGTCACCAGCCAGGCGTGACCTTCCCTGAGGCTGTGGTCAGACACACTCCATTCTCAGCAGATGAGCACAAGAACAGGACTCACATAAATTCTCCTCTTTAGTGCAGTTCCATTATTAATGTTGGCAGTAAACATCCATTTGGAGTAAAGACTAGTCCTCCATAAAGCCCTTGAGAAATCTGCTCCCATGTGCCTGGCTGTCACCTGGCTGGTCAAGCAAGCCCAGGTTGGGCTTTCAAAGCTCACAGAAGAAGTTTCAGTAACAAGCACCACAAGCAAAGGTGTGTCTGTCACAGAATCTTTTCAGCTCTCACAAGCACAGACTTACTTAAGCACATGCAATTTTGGAACTTGAAATGACTTTATGTATTGCCTTTTGTGCTTAACAAAACATATCAGCTGAATACATTCAAGTTTTAGTAATGATATCATGCTATATTAGCTTTTTTCCTGTTTGACAGATAAATATGGTTACAGCAATGGCATTTCACTGCCATTTTTATAGTACTATCTACAAAAAAAGTCTGTGTTGAGCAACTATTATCCCATAGTGGCTTAACTTTTGAGTCAGTAATAATTTGTATTGATAGGAGGCACACTTTTCCCTATTTACAATATCTGTAAACCTACTAGCACTTCTCTGTCATACCAAATCTCAGCTATAATTATTTTTATGGGTTAGCTTCAACCTTTGAAGGCAGGGAGCTAGCTCATTTATTATCTTTTTCTCCCACCTATAAAAGAAGGATCATTTTACTCCTTGAACTGTTTTTCCAAAATGCTTATTTGCAGCAACAATCAGTTGTTTCTATGTTATATAATTTCCATAGCAACAATGCTTACCATGAGAAACAAAGCCCTAAGTGACTGAACCATGTATGGTAACCTACAAATCTTAAAGAAAGTAATCTGTTGCAAGCAATTGTCTGAACCAATAAATCACTTCCACAACCCCTTTTAATATTTTGGGGAAGAGCATTGGCACATTAGAAGTTTCCCTGTTTCTTACATGAAACATGGCCAATGAGACAGCATGGCTTTTCACACACTTTAATTTACTAAATATTTCATTTTCAAAATGACTCCTTAGACAATGTATGTACTAATATAATCAACTTTTTAAAACAACAGTTTGTGGAAACTAGATTATTTCTTTCTAATTACTAGCTTGGAAAGGAAGCAATACTAATATTAATTTCTCAGAGCAAAACATTCAATCTCTGAAGGGATTAATTGCAATTCACATGATATCTACATCAATTCAAGCAGAAAAAAAAGGACTTCTTACGTCCCTAGGCTTCTTCTAATGTTCTTATTGGGGATCCAAGCTTTCAACTCCCACAGGATAGAAGAACGTTAATATGTGAGCAGGATCACCACAGTGCATGCTTTGTCCAGCTAGGAAATTCATTAACTAATTGTATAGTAAATGTATTCATTTCTGGGAATATCAGAAGTAAAGCATTCTCTTCCACTTTCTCAGTAACTTTCATGGCAATTTTTCTTGCCCGAAGGTTCAGAGACTACTTTTGCTCTTTATAAATGAGTAGGCTGTGCTTTAGGGACTAAGGATTTAGCAGGAAGAATGTTGTTAATGTAGCCAGCTCAAAGTACAGTGCAACTGAAAATGTCATGCTGTATTATATCTTGAATATTGAGTTGTCACACTTTCTGTTGCTGTAATCACCAAACTAATGGTTTGTTTCTACAACCATTAACCAATCTGATGTCTTTGTGCCTTGCTTTGGGTTCCCAATGCATGATCTTTGCCCTGTGCTGAGTTTTTTCTGCTTCACAGCAGTCTCTTTTTCCATTTCCTTTTTTTCCCTTATCCCTGATATCAGCCATTAACTTGATTTCAGCTGCAATCTCAGAGGGAAGAGACCAGCTGCTCCTTTCTCCATCAATCCTCTGAGCTCCTCAAGCTGGTGCCAGCAGATATAGGAAGAGACATGATGATCTCCTTCAGATGTCATGAGTTGCTCCTCTGGCCCCTCAGGGCCTGGGAGGAACAGACTGTTCCTGAATTACAAGAGGTTTGCAGAGGAGGATAGGGAACTTCTCATCCCAACATGTATCCCCACAGGGCAAAGGACACCTCCCCTAAGCAAAAGTGACTCAGAAGGCATAATACATAGAAAATACTGTAGTTCATACCATACAGCAGCAGCAAAGGAATTATAATAATTCACTCTTCAGATTAGAATCACATTTATATTCGTGGTGAAATACAAGCAAAAGAAGCTTTTGCTTTTAATGGCCTCCAATGGAACCAAACGTCTGAGAATCTTTTGGTAGATCCCCTTTTCGAAGCAGTTTTTCAGACTGGTGCAGTGTGCTTCCTACACACTGAGACTGGGATACGGAGACTTAAGGTTTGGCATCCAAGAACCTTTCACAGAGCCTCTCATGGTATTCAGTAGAAATAACTACTCACTGCTTAAATGAAAAGCAAACAGAACAAAATTAAAAGAAGCACTGGCTTTGACGGTTCAGATTTTAGAACTAATTTTAAGCCTCATGGGCTCCTCTTTTTTATTCATGTTGAAAAAGTTGAATTGTCTTGATTGATGTGCCACCTGCTACAATCTTTACTTTCAGGGCAGGGTTTATTCCTTAAACAAACTTTTGTGTAAAAAAAACCCCAAACACATATATACCAAATACCCATGAAAACTATTTCGTAAAACACACAGATATCCTCTATGGCAACCACTCACATCAGCTCCATTTTATTTACTTTTTTCTAAACTACTGCCACAACACATTTATTTTATGAACAGGGATGTTTGATTTGTGTATGTCCAGCCAATGCCTAGGTCAATAGCAAACTGTTTTCTCCAGACTCTGACATTTGGATTTCAAAATACCAAGACATTCAAAAATTCAGTATTAATCTTCACAAGCATCAGTCAGGTAACCCTTTATCTTGGTGACATATCTATCAACCTTGTGGTAAGACTACCAGAACACTCTATTCTCTCTTTGTGTTTTTAGAAATTACTTTGATGTTTTAGTGTTTCTGCAAAAGGCAATCTGGCTTTACCAAAGGTGTCTCATTCCCTTGCTCTGTGTGTAGCACTCTGTGCTGCAAGGCTCCTCTTTTCATGCTTGTACACCTGCCTGTGCTTGAATGGGGTTCTTGACCATGAAGGTGTGATAAAGAGTGCAGAGACTGTCATTTAGAGTGACACTGTTGATCACTGACAATCTTTTTCAGGGACAAGTAGAGCTGGGTTTAGGCATAGAGCAAAGGAAGATGAGGACAAAGGGTGCAATATGTGTGGCAAGGACAGAGCTTCTGCCTGCCCAGCCTCTGCAGCCCACTGAGAAAACAGGAGAGGCATAGGAACATCACTATGCCAAAACAGGAGAGGCACAGGAACATCACTATGCCAAAACAGGAGGCACAGGAACATCACTATGCCAAAACAGGAGAGGCACAGGAACATCACTATGCCAAAACAGGAGAGGCACAGGAACATCACTATGCCAAAACAGGAGAGGCACAGGAACATCACTATGCCAAAACAGGAGAGGCACAGGAACACCACTATGCCAAGACCCTCCTGAGCATCCCTTCTATGGAGGGCTCTGCTGCAGTCAACTAATAGAGGTTTTCAGCACAAGGAATAGCTAAATATTACAAAATTATTAGGCAAAGAGAGGAGAAGCATGAAACAACACACAGACAAAGCAGGCTAAAATAATATTTGTTATATAATGTGAGAGTACTCCTCAGGCTTCTCTCCCTGTGAAGATTAGTAATAGAGCAAAGACAGGAAAGCCATCAAAATACCTTCTACATTGTTTTTTTACCAAAATCTTCTCTTCCTCTTACCTACTGCACATTAAATGAGTTCCCTAAAGACCTAAGTGAAAAGGAATAAAGAGATAACTGTGGACAAGCAAGTGGGCAGAACTTTTACTATTATTTCATAAGGGCAAATGAAGACTCAAGGGTAAAGATCCTTTGTTTATTGGTTTTTAGGGAAAGAAAAAAAACTAACAGTCTGAGCCAGAACAAGCTTTATATTATTTTATACTGCTTTGAGCAATTCCACCTCACTGGCTCTGTGAAATTCTAGAGGTTTCATATTGGGAAAACTGCAATCATTATTTTTCCCAGTGCAGGTCTAGACACACACATCCACACATGTATGTCTACATGTACATCTAGTGTATCCACAGGTGCCACCAGACTGCTGGTAGAACACATATAAAGCCCTAAGGGTTTGTTGCCCAAGTAGAAAAGATAAATGATTAAGAGGATGAGAACTCCCTTGGCAAATTCACACAGCTGAAAGTAAAGGGAAGCTAGAAGCCCAGTAGGAAGAAGTGACTTGTATGCTTGACCTCTTTTTACTCTCCTCTAAGAATTCATTGAGCTTTAGAGACAGGATGAGGAATATATGGACCTTTGGTTTGATCTACTACAGCCATTCCCTTCAAGTGTTTTAATTCCACTTTTTGTCACTGTTTCTGAGACTATGTCAGGCTCTTTAGTGCAAAGTGGTAAAAACTAACAAATTATAAAATGCTGAAGCAGCCAGTCCTCTCTTAATGCTTTAGTTCAGGCAACTGCATTTGGAAATGTTGACCTCAGCTGTTATATTGGTAGGTTGTTGATTAGGATTCAAGTTGCCAGTGCATAAAAGGCAGTATGGTTTATTGGCCAGCTGACACATCAGAAGCAGCATCCAATATGCCCCATATAACACACTTCTTGCTACTTCCCAAAGTTCAGCACACCCTTCAGCTGAATACCAAAATCAGAATTAATGCATAAGTTGAGGGTTGGTAGTAGCAGAGTTCTTAGTAGTAGCTGGAGAATCAGCTTTTCTGGAGTCAGTGTGGGCTGGTTGAAAGGACAGGAGGAAACAGCCTCAGGCTCCGTCAGAGGAGGTTCGGATTAGACATAAGGAAGAATTTCTTCAGTGAAAGGGTTGTCAAGCATTGGAAAGGCGGTAGAGTCGCCATCTCTAGAAGTACTCAAGAAACAACTGGACATGGCTCTTTATGCTGTGGTCTAGTGATCATGGTGGTGTTCTGTAGGTACAGTTTGTGGTAACTGGGAGTGGGGCTGTGGCTGAGCCTCATCCCTAATGGGCTACAGCTGTGAAAAGCAGGTGAACAGCGTTGAAAGCAATGAGACATGGAGTGCCGAGGTGCACTGACCTGTTGTGTAAGGGAACAGAAGGCACAAAGGTGCAATACATGAATGATGAGGGGTATAAAAGTTTGCACTAAAGAACAAGAAGTACTGGCCCTTGAAGCCTTCTGATATGATATGATGTTACACTGTATAGGCAGATACCTGAAGCCTTCTGATGAGGTCTGGTGTTACTCTGTATGGGTTGAAGCTTTCTGAAATTGTATGATGATACTCTGTGTATCATGGCCATCTCAACTGCGGCATATGCTGTAGTATATGACACGACAGTTTTGGTCAAAAGTTGGGTTCAGTGATCTTGGAGATCTTTTCCAACCAGATTCTGTGATTCTGAAGGCAGCTCTCCTACCTACAAGTAACTCTTTTTTCACTTTGTAATTAACATTTTTCCCTCATCATTGTGGGACTTATTTGCTTTCTTACCCCTTAGTTTCTGCTAGAATTTCTTATCACAATTTATGGATTTCAAATAACAAGTGAGCTGAGAAGTGATAGCAAGCTATCAGCCTTCATTGCTTTTGTCCTCTGCTGCCTTTGATGTTGAGGAATGTTTTATCACAGATAACAGTGTAGCACTTTGGTTCACTGCAGATGCCACTTCTACTCTGAACATGTCCCACCATTTTTTCCTCATCCCATCCTACACCTATTGTGGCTGGACTAACATATAACGCTTTTCATCTCAACACTCTTTCAGAATAATAATAATATTGTCTTTTCACTAACAGAAACTCCTCTGTTAAGCCAAAGACAATTTAAGTAACTGTGGGGTTTGATATGAGTTCTTAATTTTTTCCCAAAGATTTCTCACTGTTATTTTTTTTCATTTGTTTTCCAATGGAACTTACTGGGGATAAACGGAGAAGCATGGTCTGTAGGATGAAGTATTCGAGGCAAGGCAGTGCAGCTATCTACTCAGTGGTAGATGAGAGCACTATTAGGACAATAAGATTAAATAGTTTGAGTGAGTCAAATAACCTTTCCTCATTTGCAAGAAACAGCTTTGTTCCTGTGATTCAATTGATTGCTCAGTAAAGGTTGTGCAGCTCGTTTGCTGTGGTTTATACACCAGAAATTAATAAATGAGGCCAGAGTGTTCTGAATCTACTTGGTGACCCACTGGTAAGCAATTTTAGCTACCTGCCTACTATTTGAACGAAGGCTTGTGTGACTGAAGCCTTTCAGCCACATGGTAAGGAATGATACATAAAGCCACTCAAGAGTGTCAATCATGCCTTCAAACAGCTTGTTCCACAGATAGTTGTGTGTCCTTCAGCACCTCCATCTTCTCTAAAAAACCCTGTATAGCAAGACACTGCTGAAGTGTAGAGGTGACTCCTGCTGAGAGGTGGAGAGAGGGTTGTTGTTTTGGTTTGGTTTATTTTATATGCAAACTATGACTGCAAACAGGGAGAAAATGCACATATTAAACTCAGTATATGAATCCAGTATGACTTACCTGAACAATAGTAAAAAAAATTAGAAGGAAGAAAGTTTTTCAAACAAGATGCTGTCCTGTCTTCACTGACTTCTCAGAACAGAGAAAATGACAAAACTTTTGGAAGCATGTCTCTTTTAGCCAGTTTTACCCAGAGATTTAACCAACCTCCATATATGTTTCTTAAGACCCCTAGCACCCTGAGTATTCAATCTATGCTGCGAGTGCCCTCTGGCCTATATGTGTCCCTCACAAGAGAATGGTATGTGGGAGATATGGACAGGTGCCCAGGCAGGTCTTTCCCCAGTACAAAACTGGGGTCCAGCAGTCCTGAATCTCTCTCCTCGTTAGATGCAGCTATTTTAAGAGGACTGTGATGAAGAGAAGGGATTTGACCATGTCTGAGGAGGTTTGACAAGCTGTAATTGCTTTCTAATCTCTTAACAATACATGCTTGAAATTATGCATAGGCTTAAGTGATTCTCTGAACTTGGACTACAGTGGAAAAATCAAGCAAATGGTTTGGAAGGATGTCTTCACAGATGAGGGTATTAGCTATGTAAGGTTAGAATAATCAGGCAGTGATAGATGCCTCAAGTTCTAGTACACATTTATCTCTTCTGTTTCTTACTGTTTCCCATTTAAATTTTAAAAAATATTTATATGGTTTCAGGGTTCTTACCCCCTAGACAGCTTCTCCTGTAAGTGATACCAGAAAAACCTACCATGACATGCATATGCTACAGTGATACAAATCTTTTATTTTGCTTTCTCTTGGCTACCAGAATGGGCTTTTATTTTCAGTAATGCTGTACACTCTTTTAGATGACGATAATGTAATTTGATATATACCCTGAAAGGATAAATAAGGGTGCTGACACATAGCAGCTGATTGACAGGAACTGTTTAAGCACTGTCATATGGCTGGCATGTCACTTAGTGATCAAATTCTTCTCCTGCCAGTAAAAATTACATTGATGCCTCATGTGGATTGTAGCCTCTCTATAGCACCATAGCTCCATTCACAGAATTTACTATGATACCACACATTTAAAGAGCCTGGACAAAGAAATCTCCTGTGTTTGGTTGACTCCTGCTCCATATTTGTGTCAGCTCTGCCTGCAGAATAACACACACCTCTACTGGTCCAAGACACACTCAGCAGTTTATATGGAGTGAGGTCAGTTGAGCATATCATAGCAGTACATGGGCCCTTCCAAATGTTGTTTGGCACAGGATATCCAGAAGATACCCTTTTAGGACCAATTTTCATCATTTAAAACTATGACTAAGTACATAATCATGACATTATGTAACCAAGACATTAATTGCTGAAAGTATGTAGAGAAACTCGTGTACAGTATCATCATAGCTCAACCTGGAAGTTCAAGGAAGAGGCAACTGCAATTTTTTCTGTTAAAACAGCTTTCTAGAGCCACATTATTTCAAATGCAATTATGATTATTTTGAATTAATTAAATTGTAGGATTATATAATGGTCTGGGTTGGAAGGGACCTTAAAGATCATCTGCTTCTAATTCCCTTGCCATGGGCAGGGACATTTTCCACCACACAAGGTTGCCCAAAGCCCCATCCAATTTGGTCCTGAACACTTCCAGAGATGGGGCATCCATGATCACTCTGGTCAACCTGTTCCACTGTCTCACCACCCACACAGTAAAGAGTTTCTTTCTAAAATCTAACCTAAACCTACCCTCTTTCAGTTTAAAGCTATTTCCCTTTGTCTAGTCTTTCTTGGACCAAAACTGTGCTTTTTTTTTGAAGGATACTAAGTAGAGGTTTAGCCTAAAATAATTCACACTCAAATCACTGCTATTAAGATTTTAAACTGGCTTCCTGATCATGACAAATATTTAAATACCAAGTACATACATGGTCAATCCAGGTCATCGCTTCCTTCATTTAATATTGCCACATTCTGCACTACAGGATGCTTTGTGAGTTGAACAAGCTGGGGCTATGAATGCAAGTTGTGAAAAGCTGCAAGCCAGTGCAGAAGAAAGGTGCCACCAACAAGAAGCAAGTATTGCTGCCCCAAGCAGAGTGTGTACACCAAATGCACTTGGTATGCCAGAACTAGGGAGTTGTACCCTCCTTTCCTCTTCATGCTCATTATTTGTCAGTCGTGTGTCAGAGCTCAGCAGTCACTGTGGGAGGGAGGGAAATAAAGCAGCTAGACAAGAGACAGAGAGGCATTTGTGCATGGCATGAGGTAGACGAGGGCTGGTAGAGTTTGAAGACAGATTGGCTGTTGCAGAGGTAGTTCCTATTCCTAAACCATTGTCATTGAGGCAAGAGAGGTGGAAAGCCAGTGCCACACAAGGCAGAAAGGCAGGGCTGTGGAAGGCAGCATTCTGAAGGCATTGATGGAAGGAGGGAAGACATGGATGTGGTGGCTCTACTTTGCACATTGGGAAAAAAAAGCAGCATTGATCAGCACACACAATGTCTGGAGATCTGAGTTTTGATGACACCAAAGGAAAAATCAGTATAAGAGAGAAAGGCATAAGGAATTTTAGCAATGGAAAGTAAGGCATCAGCATGTACAGCACAGAGCAGAGGCAAATTTAGCAGAGGGCAGACTGCAGAACTGACATTTTATTACTGTCTATTTCTGCTCACTGTGGAAATATAATATAGTAATCAGCTAATTCCTAATCTTGTCTGCTTATTAACTTTCCATCTAATTGCATGATACAAAACTTGAAATTAACAGAACATTTAGGTATTGCAGATTTGTTTATTCAAGGTTCCCTACAGCAAGCTGCAGAGGAATTATTCAAAAATTTGAAGTGAAACATTGATTAAGAAATCCTTAGAAAATAAAGTCATTACTCAAGGGAACAAAATCCACTTCAGGGAAGCTCTGAAGACCTGGCAGTCATCATATTTTTAAAAATCCAATAAAGTTTTCATGAAATGAATGCACCTGTTCTGGAGCAGCTGAATGCTCACAGGAAACCTTGAAAAACCTACAGTTTAGAAGGAGCTCTGCCAAATGGCCTATATTTTATCTGTCTTCCATTTTGACACATTGATATAGAAGATAACATCTTTGCTTCTCAGAAGTTCATCTGTCTCTTCTCATGATGATCACCCAGATGAAGTCATACTTCTCATGATGACAGTCATTTTACTAGAACTACATTTGATGCTGCAAACAATGGGGAATTAGTCACAGATACTGACGGGCTCTTAAGAAGCCAAGTGTTCTCATGGAGAGGCTCCCCTGTGATGAAACCATGACAATAAAAGATCCAACACTCCTGGCACACAGAATGATAATGACGTAAAGAGGAGTACTTTGTGACGTTTTCCTGGAGGAATCCATTTTTGATCCCGTACGTCATACATGATTCAAAAATAGACTAGTGTGTTTTGAAAAGAATACATAAGAAAATATAAGAAAATATAAGAAAATATGTTCCCAGGAAAAATCAGCTTATAAAAGTCTGCTTTTGATAGAGTGCTTCAACATATTAAATAGATGAGAAAAAAATAATGGAGGAAAATAAGTAGTAAAATATTTTTCATATAAAAATGCATAATTTGAACAAAAAACAGAACAATTGCAACCTGTTTTTTCAAAACATGTTAAGAATATTTGTCCTGTTCTTAACAAAAGGTAGAGAATGAGATTAAAACACCTGAATACCTGCCTCTTGGGAAGGCAACCCATGGTGGTAAACCATTAGCATCTTGGCATCCCTCCCCATCCCAGATTTTTCAGGAAGATTTCCCTTCCTACCATGTACACCACCAGCCCATTGCCAATCCCTTTCAACTTTACCTGAGTCTTCCCCCACTTCAGAAGCCAAGTGCAAAGCAAGTCTAGCCCACCAAACCAGCCAGCCTGCAAACACAGCCTGGTCCTCATTGCACACAAGTATCTTCTGCTTTGCTGGCAGAACAGCTGATCAGTCTTCAAAAGAGAGGATTTCCTCCACTCCAGCCATGTGTATATTACTCCCTCAACATCTTCTTCCCCTGCCCAAGCCTAATACTGCAAGCTTTTTCAGCACAACTAACCTGATACCAGGGTTCTCTCTGCCTGCTGGGGTGATTTGTAACCCTGTGGTGCCAGGAATCCTGCCCCCTCAAAATGTCACTCCTAACTGCCTCTCTTCTCATCTAGTTCAACTTGAAGAAAATTTTTCTTCTGAAATACAACACTCACAGAAATAAAGGTCACACAATCAGGCCAAAGCCACATGATCAGCAAAAAAGTGAGAAGTTTTTCACAGCATCAGGATTACAGTCCTTCTCAGAAACAATAATAACTACTTTACAGATAAATAGACACTCTTCTTCCCTAGTTGAGGCAGTAGATAAGCTCTATTGAAGAACAAGCAGTAAATGTGCTTTGAAATTCTGGGAAGTACTTTCACAGCAATTTTCACAAATTGATCTCCTTTTCTAAAGCACTGCAGATTGTTGAGATCATTGCTGTTGAGCAGAAAGAGTTAAGTGTAGCGACACTACAGAGTCCTCATTATATGCTGACATTGATGTTTTGACATGTTTTGACTTCAGTGCTCTCTTCATACTGTGGACAAATACTGAGTTGTCTGCCTATCTGCTCCGTGCTGAAAGTTCTTCTGAGGTTTTCAAATACAAAGGGTCTAAACCCACTCCAAGCAAAATCACCATTGACTTCCAGAGGCATAAGAGAAGCCTTTATAAAAGGAAGATAGATACAAGATACAAAAAAACCTTCTTTATGAAATATCACCCATATTCTTGAAAGCTATACAGTTATTCCATAATCCAAATATGTTTAACAATAGGAGTAAGAACTATCTCATCTTACAAAACAGCTCCTCTTCAATTTTTGAAGTGCAGAGCTAAGTACCAAATGGTATCTCTAATGATAAATGACAAACTGAATCTGAATTTTGACCAGCAGGATGCACTCATTTTACAACTACAGGCCTCTTTTGAATATACTGGTTCATCTGAACAGGTAGACATCATCCATTAGGAGCTAAATTTAGACCAGCAATTTTGTGTATGGCATGAAATATAGACATTGTTTCACCACTGCAGATGGGTGGGACCATTAGCACACTGATCGAATTATCCCAGATTTGTAGTCTTTATTAAATAGTTCCTGAACTCAGCCTAATACAGAAGAGATCTCTTCCCTCAATGAATATGCTGCAAAGCACTCCTGCCACATGCCCTGCTGACCCAAATGAAGTCAAGGATTTCCACACTCCCAGTTCTGTGCAGCTACTAGGTGGCATATAAGAGCCAGCTCTCCTGACCTGCAGTCATGCCCGTGACCTGCGGATGCCTGCCCATCCAGGGAAACTTCAGTGCTGTGCCTCTTCATCCCTTTACGTGAGAAGCCTCAAATTTGGCACATTACCCAGCACCAAGGACAGTGCTTATGACACCATTTTAAGATTCTGTACATGAAAGAAGAAAATCTGTTCCTCATGCAAATATGATAAGAAACAACTTTTACGAAGTAAAAGTATACCCAGAATGACTGGTAAAAGATGGAAATGAGCTTCCATAACTACTCACTCATGATGTAACTGGCTTTACTTTTTTGCTGGCTTTACTTTACTACTGTCCTTTCTTTCTATACTAGAAAAATCTCACTCTGAATTTTAGTTATCTCACTATCGCCACTAGCAACAGAAAGCATATTTGGTCTGATAATTCATTTCTGAAGCTGCTGTGGGGTAGGCATAGTAGTGATTTGTAAAGCTACTGTTTTGTCTGATCATGCTGTAACAGAAATCAATTGTTCTTCTGACAGAAGAAGTCTCAGAGGACAAAATAATGCAAGATCTCAAATGTATCCTAGTTAGTTTTTCTGTCTCTGTATCTTTAAGAGGTGGCAGGAAAAATATAAATTCAGTTTAATGAAGGAAAAGGCCCACTCAAGTCATCCACAGGTGGTTATGTTTTTTACCCTATTCATGCCACAGGAACAGGGACACCGTTGAATAATTATTTAACCTGACAGTTTGGTAGGCAACTCAAAAGACTGAAATTGTGCTGTGCCAATAGACTGTGAACATAAGAAAGATTTGTAATTAATTTTTAAACCCATTTTTTCTACACCAAAGTCCCCTTTGGCTTCTGGAAGTTGGATCTTGCAAGAAAGTAGAAATGACAAGTTGTGAAAGATATTAGGAGGGAGCAGGGGCAACAAGGGGAACTGAGGTAGAGCTTCCTGTGTAAGGAGAGAGGGCAGACTTGAGGATCATCTTAGCTGAATTAAATCACACCAGCAGATGTACTCATACCTACTGCCAGCTCCACCGAGAAGACACAGACATAAAAGATAAACTCAAATTACCTTTTATCAGGTTATGTTGCAAAGTTGAGAGGTAGCATTAGGATGATTGGAGGCTTCTCAGAGCACCACTACCCAGTGATAAAGTAGAACATTGCAAATGCAGCAAGCAAAATAGTTCTCTCAGCCAAATCTAATGAATTCACTAATCACGTTGCTGTAATTTTCTTTCAAGATATTGGTAGAATAAATGGGTACCTCGGGAGCCAGTACTGCCTGTGGAATCCAGAACTTCTGCTGTTTCTTTATTGGTGTGCGTGGGAAAGTGCTTTCCCTGGATGTATTTATATGCTGGCTTTAAATACTTATATTTACTTGGGGACTCTAAATACTGTTATAAGTGGTAAATTGTCATTAGGTCATCTTCCTGATGCATCCCAGATTAAAGCTAATGCCCTTCAGGTGGGTGCTATTAAATTAGCCTACCACCACCTGACAGGTATCCTCTAATCAAAAATGTATTGTCTTCTCTGTTTAGATCAACTTTAGTTCCTTCTGGGTAGAAAGATAATCCCATGAGTAGACCAAATGTTTTCAGATGTGTGGAGTTGTGCAGGCCAGAAACAAGCAGGAAATTACTTGTCCCCCTTAATTATAACTACAATTTGTATTTGAGTAGGACTTTTATTATGTGGTAAAACTTTATGCTTTGCACTTTTTCTTTGCATACATAAAATTGAAATTGCCAATTTGATGCGGCAACAGAGCAAGTGGTGTTAACTTTCTAGGCCTTTTGGTGGTTAAAAGCCTGCTTTAGAGATGTCAACAATTCTGTTCATAAAGTGACTAAATTTCCTCCAGTGCCCAAATAAGCGACTGCTCAAGAACGCCAGGGTGATTTAAGACTGGTTGAACAAGAACTCAGAGTCACAGATATTGCACTTACAGTTTACCACAGTGAAAACTGGACTGGTTAGGATAAAAGCAGTTGGGCATAGGTTAATTTTTAATTTCTTTTGAATGGGATTCTGATATTTCTTTGTATTAGAAGATACTGAAATGATGAAGTGCACTTTCTTTGCAACCCATTTTGCATGTGATGGGGCCCAAGGGTTTGTTCAGAATAAAGGAGCCGTCTGTGTTTCCATTTCTGTTTGTGGGTAACTGTAGTTTCTTGCCTCTGTACTTTAGACATATTTACCAAGTACTGTTAAAGAACAATTGCATTTTATGAGGTATTCCCTCATCTGTAGTAAGCAGAGAAATATTCTGATTTATTTTCACAAGAATTGTCTAACCTAGGCAAATCACATAGGAGTATTGTAAGATGCTCTTCAGACAAAAGAAACAAGCATTTTGACAGTGAGTTACTTGACAGATGTCAATTTTAAACAAGATTGTCACACATTATCCCAAGAGATTGAAATTATTACAGAGAGAGCATTCAGAACAGAGATCAGTTCTCTAAAGGAAAGGAGTCAGATGCATCTGAAATGGAAATGAAGGATCCATGCAGGTAATATAACCAGTCTTCCATCCTTTGAAACAGACTTGACATTCCACTCCAGAACAACATTAATAAAACCACCTAATATGTCTTCTTTGGTCAAAGCCTTTCCTCCCAAAGAATACATGAAAATAAAAGAAATTTCATAATTCTTTGAGCTGACACAAAGTTTCTCACAGAATCCATGCAAAAATGAATCTCCAACTATGTTGGAAAGCTGGTATTTTAATATATAACTACTTGCACACACATATCCCTACATCTCTTGACAGTCCAAGTGTGTGCATGTACATGCGTAAAGCAGATTGATGAAAACTTTTGACCTGCCAAGTGCATGAAGGATGTCAACCAGTCTTCAATACAAAGTGCTAATTTGCTAGACATTATTCCTGACAATTTATTTTAACTCAGAGAAAATATTTTATTTAACAGAAACTGCGGGTTATTTTCATAGATTTTATTAGGGTCTATTCCATTACTAAGTTTTGCTTGATGCAGCCCCTCAGACTTTGCCATGTTGCATCTTTGGTAACCCTGACCACTAAGCTACTTCTGTTGTTGTTTTATTAGAGTGATTAATAATAAAGTAACATGGTTTATAAAACACCAGAAAATGATCTTCAGAAACCCTGAAAATAAAGCATAATTTCCTCAACACCATTCCCAAACATGTAAGCAGGTAAAGAAAACAATTAATAATGGAAGTAACAAATGTTCAAAATAGCTCTTTCAAGTCAAGTGAAAATAGAACATGTTGCAGGAATACTGCACGAGATCATCCCATTTTTCCTATCCCTGGATGACACAGCCCTGAGATAAAAACACTGAGAAGCTTGGATTAAGGTAGCCCTCTTAAGGTCTGGAGTAGGATTTTATGTTGGGATTTCTGAAGTGAGATCTGTGGTACACAGTTACTACACAGCAGAGATTTTGCAAACTGAGGCAGGCTGCTTCCAAGCAGCATCTCAGTACTGTCTAGATTGCTGGCCTTCTCCTTCTCAGAAATTTTGGAATCTAGCACAGAGAAAAGACAAGCTGCTGATGGTATATTTGGAAATCTCTTTGACTGAAAGCATAGACTTTTCCCCTTTCTTATTCCCCATTTAGATGGTTGGTAACAGGGAAATAGCTGTCTCATTTCTTCAAGGTCCCTCAGAAGCTGGTCCAGCATGAAACAAAAGTGAATGGCCCCATTATGCTAAGGAATCATAATTTTAAAAATACCGGGGATGCTTTTCTTAGCCAGTAATTGCAAATTCAATTTTAGTACGCTGAATGTCAACAGGCTTCGAGGAGCAAGCACATTGCAAGCTGGAGTTTGCCAAGTTCAAGACAATCACAAGTGCTCTTTATTTCTCTGGTCACTCAATAATATTAGACTTCATTAAAGAGGAAGGATTGCATTGCAGAAACTGAGTCCCAGAGATAGCATTCACTTACAAATACACAGAAAAACTAAACTTGCAAGATACCATGGCAGAGTTTAAACTGCCACCAAATACAGAGAATACCACCTGGTATTCTCATTTAATATAGCCTTTCTATTGTGCTGCTTACAGGATGTCAAGGATGTCAAACATAGACGGAAAGAGTAAAATTAGTAATCAAAAGAAGGATTGTAAAATCAGAATTTGTAATAACACTGTTTATAGGCTCTATTCCATAGATCGTAGAATGATTTGGGTTGAAGGGACCTTAAAGACCACCTAGTTCCAAGCTCCCTACCACAGGCAGGGGGACCTACCACTAGACCAGGTTGCTCAAACTGGTCCTTGAATCCTCCAGGGATGGGGCATCCACAACTTCTCTGAGCAACCTGTTCCAGTGCCTCACCACCTTCACAGTAAAGATTTTCTTCCTAAGATCTGATCCAAAGCTACCCACTGTCAGTTTAAAGAATTCTTCTCTGTCCTGTCCCTACGTGCCCTTGGAAAAAGTCCCCCTCCAACTCCCACAGGACCCCTTTAGGTACTGAAAGGTGCTCCAAGGTCTTCCCAGAGCCTTCTCTTCTCCAGGCTGAACAACCCCAGTTCTCTCCATCTGTCTTCATAGGAGAGGGGCTGTTGCCCTCTGATAATCTTCATGGCCCTGCTTTGGACTCAACAGAGCAGGTCCATGTCCTTCTTGTGTTGGGGGCCCTAGAGCTGAAGGCCTATATTTTACTGTTAAAAGAATAGTATAACTTTAATTTCATTTTGCAGAGCACTGAACCTTTTCACCTCAGCATCTCAGGGTGCTTTATGTGCCACTCCACCCCACAGTAGTTAAAATGCTGCTGTGAAATCCCACTGGTATCAAGCACACCAACACTCTGGTGGAACTAAAATAAAAATGAATGTGTAAAGAAAGCTCATAGCCCTGTGCTGCACCTGAGGTATGCTGTCACCCTCACTGCTGACAAAGAGCTGTGCTTGCCCCACCAGAGACATAACCCACTGATCTCATGTTTCTAAACATGCATATTAATTTACGTCTAAAGCCCCCAGTCACGCGCAACCTCTTTTGGCCATCTTTAATTCTGAACGTGGAACAGTATTTCATGTCTTTTTCTTTAAAAGACAAACTTGCTGTTAATTTATAAAGAAATTTTGGGTCCACTGATTTTAGTGAAAACAAAGCATTGCACCTGGAATGGAGAAAACATCTAGGCTAAAGATGATTAACTATTCATATTTGTCTCTGCCTTTTCAATAGACATTCTCTCTCCCAAGAGATCGGGGATCAACCTCTACTTAGGTATTTCATCCTTGCCTTTGGCATTAAAACCCTACCCCCTTCAAGCGCTGTCTTAATAATGTTCTTTCTATTCTAAGGAATAAAAATAACAATGAAATGAATGATTAGACAAGTTATATATGGCATTCAGTGATGGGGGAAAAAATGAGATGGTAAAAAAGCTGCATTATATTTATACTGCTTCCTTATGCTTACTTTTTTTGTTCCAAGAATAAGATGCTTTCTCTTTTACATTCTGATTGTGCTTTGTGGCAATCATTATTCAGGGAATGAATCATTTTAATGACTTTAAAATTAATTTAGTAGTCTCAGCCTAGCTCCCAGTGAACACGTGTCCACATCAAAAAAAAAAAAAAAAAAAAAAAAAGGCCCACTAATTGGCAGTCTCATTAGCATTCACAGCACAGAAGCCAGGAGCTCCATAGACTTTAAAGCCAGAAGTGACCATTGTGATCATCTAGTCTGACAGGTCATGGGACTTCCCTGAATTAATTATTGCTTCAAATCTAAATAGCAGTGATATACCTCAAGCCTCTTTTTTATTAAAACATCCAATGTCAATTTTCAGGTTTCAAGTAATAGAAAATCCACTACAATTCTCATTTAGGTTATTCTACAAGCTGATTGTAGTCCCTGTTAAAAAGAAAAATGAAAAAAACAATTAAAAAGAAAACATAGAGCAAATCTCAATTTTCCTTTGAATTTCCATACTATAAACTTTAAAGTTTGTGAACATCTTATTCCTTAGTTTGCTAAAGTGAAGTATCCTACTTGCAAATTATTAGGGTGATATGAACATCAGAACAGGAGGATGCTTTGTTTTTAACACTGTTGTTTCATTGTTGGGTTATTTGTCCAGGAAATTGGAAATCTATATTCAGAGCATTTCTAATCTTGGGAACAGGGTATCCATTGGGAACACAGTATCCATTTCCCACAATGTCCCAATTGCTAGGCTAACCACTGCTGGAAACTTGAGTCTGGACCCTGGAATACTGAGTAGTCTTCTTCTGGAAGATGGGTCATTTTGTTGGTCAAGGACACAGTGTTTCTGAGGGCAAAGAGAAGGCACTGGAAAGTTTTGTATTTAGCCTGAAGTGTGAGGCCCTTCATTCAGAAAGAGTACGTTATACTACAGTATATGGCATATACATTATATAATATTAAACTTAAAATTTGAATAGTGGAAGAACTCAAGAGGTTAAAACTGCACAGTCCTTTCTGTCCCTATCCTCTTTGCCTGTAGAGTTTCATGGTATTTTTGTTTCTAATTCAGTCTTTATAATTTCACCCCTGTATTTCCTGTGCCGTATCTATTAACTCAGTACTACTCACTGGATTTTACATTACAGATCTGGTAGTCCAATACATTGCATCACCAATTATTTTTTTTGTTAAATTGTTAATGTTAGGTTGCTAATTCTACAAAGTTAGAATACGACCAGCTAACTTACTGGCACTATGATATTGGAGAAAAGCTCCATCTTTTCAAGGGACATAATTAGATGTAGCTAGCACTGCATATGACAGCAATAGAATAACTGCTTTTTCCAACAGATTGAGTTAATAGGGATTCACCCTAATTAAAAGCTTGAAGTTTTAATGGAAATATAAAGCCTTTCTTGGGAAAGATCTCTGCTTTGATTCACATTCAAGTCACAGTGGCATCACTGTTCTTAAGAGACAACCAGCAGAAGTGAGGCTGTTGAACACTCCAGGATCCCTCAAGAGGACCAAGGTATGAAGTTTATAATAAGAAGGCATAGTAGTGGGTCAAGATCTACCAGTGAATAAATGGTGCATTTGTGCTCTAATTAAAGCACTGCTGTTTCTTTCTTTTTTAGCTATTAGAGTTTATGTGTACCTGCAATATGTTAGGGTAGAAATCCTGACCTCTAGTTTAGAGACAGTTTAGTCTAAGTAGACTAAACAATATTATATTCTATTTGCTCAACTGAAATTTAAGAGATTTTTTAATGTTTTGTTTGGGGTTTTTTTATGCATAAGATCCTCTTCCCTATAAGTTCAAAGAGAAGAAAAGGAGCATTGAACAGCTGGTTACTAACACACACACTGCCTTGGTGTTAAGAAACTCTTTTTAATAGGTGCTTTAATTACTTAATAGCCTGGAATAAAGTTATAACCCTTTGGTTGCAGTTATGATTACTGACAGCTAAAATATACAGCTCTGGCAAAGTCCCTCTCCAGAAAATAAAGCCTCTGTCTCTGACACTACCCAATACTCCACTTAATTATGTTATCCTTCATTTAGATGGTGATTCTATTGCAACATCTAACAAGGAGAAGATATTGCACAGTAATGGTGAGTGGCTAGGACAGCTTCTTGATCAAGGCATTTATTGAATTACACATACTGAGGATGCAGCTGGACAGTGAAAACTGATGCTTTCACTAGGTGATGAAATTCTGCTCTGCCTTTTAATGCAGACTTTATCCAAGTAAAGATTAAAAGAAGAAATAAGGATTATAATAGATTACATGTACTGTGAGATTTCTGCCCAGATATTTTTATTCATAGCAATATTATCTCTCTTATTATCTTCATGACACTTTAGGATCACTTAGTTGGCCCGGCTACAGATCTACCAGTCGTCCCAATTAGGTGAAATCTTCAGTACAACAGATATTAAGTGGAGCTATTAAAAGCTTCTGCTAAGCCATTACAAACTGAACACAAACCATACCGGGGCATGTGTAAATGCTAACCTTTTAAAGCCAAGTCCATCTTTCTCTCCAGCAAGAGAGCTGTAATCCAGGATTTCATAGGGAATGTGGCTCTCTGGCAGTGCCTGTGCGGGGCAGGGAGCTGTTTTGCTGTCCTGGCAGCAGAGCTGGGGGTGAGGAGCTGGCAGCACCTGCTTTGGAGCGCTGCTGTGAGCCCAGCAGGGCCGTGCCAGCGCCCGGCCCCACGGTTGCCCTGGGCTCCAGGGACAGCAGGGACAGCAGCCTGGCACCATCCCATGCCTGGCATCCCATGCCTGGCATATGGACTGCCCACAAAGGAGCACCCCTGGGCCCTGCTGACACAGCGTGGCATGAGGATGGTCTTTGGAGTCCCACAGCAATTTCAGAAGGCCTTTAGGACTCCCTATTTTAATTAGAATATTAAGCCTGAATGGCCACTGAAGCCAAGAGATAATCCTGGAACAAAGCCAGGAAAGACAAACTGGATCAACCCCAATACAGGCAATGAGCACAATCAGCACTGTAATTATTTCAGAATAACATGGCTTAGCAAATAGAGGTGGATTTGAGTTCAGGGACTCATATGCTCAGCCTCAGTAGCTATGCAAAAGACCTTTCCTGTAGAACAGACCATGCTGTCCCACCTCTGGGTCTTTTCTCCCTCAGCAGCCAAGACAGCATTTCCATACCCCAATGTGTTTACAGTCAGATAAAGCCTCAAACGTCCTGATCTCTGCCTGAAAAAGAAAGGTAATCCATTCTGATGTAACCAGAAAAGACCTCTCGAAAAATCTGGGGAGGAAGAAAGGAAAGGAAAAAGGAAAGAACATTAAATTTTATGATAAAATGGGAAAAAGTAATAAAGAGAAATAAACTCATGAGAGAATAGCTGAGCCTTCCTACCAAAACACTTCTCAGTATTTGTCTTTGGTAGCAGTGACTTAATTGTTAAACATTTGAAGGAAAACTGTGCAAAGCTTTAGAATAATGCAAGTTAGGATTAGCTGTTCTACAGGTCAAAGGCATTTCCTTTGCCTTACTCTTGATTCAAGAAAGGTAGAAAAAATTTTATGTGCATTTGGTACCCTTTTTCAGTTACACATTCACACACACACACAAAGGATCATCACCTCTAAAAGCTTTAAAATAAACACTGCACAGCCTTCTGGAAACCCCACCTGAATACACAGGGAAAGACACATGGCAGAGCTACTTTAACACTCTTAGGACAAGCATTCAGATGTGACCACTGAATTTCACTCAGCAGTTTACACATATCTTCCAAGGACCAGTTATTTGACCAAATGAAGCACTAAAGTCTAATTCCGTAATTCTGCAGGAGAGGAGAGTATATGGAAGTCTAACTACAATTGCCAAAATCTTGCTTTGAGAGACATATGGCAATCTAGCCCAATTGCATGGTGACTGCCAGAAAAATTGTGTTTCTACTTTCAGCTCAATTCCTCCTTCATCATTGTCCCTGTCCCCATGTAGTCATTTACACCTGTGCAAAGTGAATGGAAAGCATTACCAAGTGAGAATGAGAACAATTTATCATTCCTTTCTACACCCACAGCAAAGAGGGAGAAGCAGGCACTGAATTTATCAGGTTTAAAAGAGATTGAAAATTCAAACAAATGTTTTTGTACAATTCTTTTACAAAGGAAATTAAACACAAAATTGTAGTCTAATGCAACATTATCATTTTGAATTTACCTTCAACCAGGAAATATATAATTATGCTACCCTTGGAAGCCACTGCATGGCTAAATTTTGGACATTGTGAATGCTATGAACTCCATTGAAGTTCAATGAAGTAATACATGAACAAAATTAGCTTAAATAGCAAGAAAATTTAAATTTAATTGGCTTAAATAGCCTTTGTTTGAATTTACATTTTTATGCACACAGATATATACACTATATGTATACATTCCTCACTAAAGTTAGCACAAAATATTAATTGCAAAGGAATGGTGTTCAAATTACAGTTTCAGAAACATTAAAGTATTAGAGTGACTATATCAGAAAGCACTGACTCGCACATAAATTCTCACATATTATTCCATATTGATTCAACTGTTGCAGGAAGTTTCGTTTTCAAAATCTTTCTGTGACCACCAGGCTGACCTAAAGCTTAATTATATCCGTGAATACAGTGATACAGAGTTTTGGTTTTTAAATTATGATATAAATAATAAAAATCATCAGAACTTGGAAGTCACATACTTTATGAAAACAAAATCACATTTACATGCAGAGGTAATAATATTTCAAATAGGGATGTTTCATATCAAGTATTTGAATCTCTGTTTGAAAACATAAAGAAATGTGAATTTAAAAGCTGCTAAGTGCATTCACATTGGATCTACAAATGTTTCAAAATGCTCAGCTACATCAGGTACAGGATAACTGGAAAAGAAGCATTATAATGATGGCATCGTGCAACTATTTACTTTAGGAATTAAATGTGCTTAGATTCATTTGCAGTTTTAATTAAGTTTTCACTTTCTGTGGAACAATTTATATGCATCAGAGAATGTATAATGACAGACCTTGATTTTTTTTTCCTGCTGAACACACACAATTATTTGAGAACCAAAAAGAACGGCAATAATACAGTGGGATTTAAATTTGTCTTCCAGCTTTCTTTAAAAAAAAAAAAAGGAAAACAATAGCCTTCTGCAAAACACTTTTTATAGATGACAGCCAATTTTTACTAATTAGTTCAAATGGCCATCTCTGAGGGAGAAACATGTTTCGTAGAATTTAATATAAAGGATCAGCTCCACACCTCTAATACAATAAAATGTTTACTGGCATAAAATTTTCTGCACTTGTACATTATTCTGTTATACAGTTTTTTTAAATGTTGTTGTCTTTTTCTGTCAAATATTATGCATGAGTAATAAAAGCTTTGAGTTTTAAATAAGGAATAAATCTACTAAGGAAATAAGACTACCAAGCAGCATTTAAACTATGAAAATTTATCCTGAAGTTTTTCCACTTATATGTCTTTAAATAGTGTTCAAACTGAGCCAGTACTGACACAAAAAGATCTTTCTTTCATATTTATATTATAGAAATTATTCATCTCCAAAAAATAGTTTTCAGAAATGGAGTTTATTTCATATGAAGTTTAGCCCACTTACAGATTTGATCAACAGTGCCAGGAAATATGTTACTGAGAAATAAAGCCAGTATCAACTCTGTCCACGCATTAAGAATTTTGCTTGACTCTTCTTAATTTTATTTTCAGAGTAAGATCTGCCTGTCTCCTCAAACTTGTGATAGAGACAGAGCATGATAGATGGTACTGGGGAAATAAAATTAGCCAGCTGATTTGCCCCCCAAGACAAGGGAGCAGAAGGGAAGGTGGAAGCCTGGCATCCTAAAATTGTTGGAAGGACTAAGAGATGTGCATATATTCATCATTCTTGTCTCAGAGGGTGGTAAGGTCTGTTAGAAGGAAGAGGGATGGATAGCTGGAGAGGAAGCCCAGGCTTCAGAGGAAGCCCAGGCTTCAGCCACCCTGAGACAATTTTTTTTGCACATGAACCTCTAAGTCATGGGGCTGGCTGGCAGCATGCAGACACGTGTCCAAGGAAAGGCTAACAGGCCTAAACATACAGAGCTCTCTCCAAGACAGCTGTACATTGCAATAAGTGAGAGTGGGAATTAATTTTTTGGATCATCAGTATGAACAACAGTAACAGAGCAAAATTGAAGGGAAGCTATAAGGAGGCAGAGCGTGATGAATTTATTGGAGACCCCAGGTTTGATCAGACACTACAGTAAAAATGAAGGACTCATAAAATGGAACATTAACTGGCATTTTCACATAATTTTCAGTCTTTACAAATTAAAATTTTACAATTACCATTTCAGTGACTGAACAATTATGGATGTTCAACTACATTTAAAACACACACAGGAGGAGACAACCACGTAACAGCCATTAGACTCGCAGTACCTTCTTAATGTGGAATCCCAACTGTTAATGCTCTTCCAGACAAATATCAAAACTGTGGAATTTTTTCATGCAAATGCAAAACAACTTGTAATCGACCTCTTCTTAAACTATGTCAAAAGTGTCTAAATTAAGTGCTTTCTAGATTACCATAAATACAAATCTGATATACAACTAGTAAAGAAAACATTTCAAATATGATTATCAGGCCTAAGACACCCCAAAAGCCTGCCAAGAAAAGTGGCATGATTCTTCATACACAATATGAAGAATAAGATTTTTCTTAGCCTTGGCTATATTAGGTTGTATAACAATTTTATTAGCAGAAATGCAGTACTAGATGAAACCAGAGCTTAGCAGAAAGCAAAAATTAGAAAGTTCATAAAGGGAAGCTTACAAACTCTTTATACACATATGAGAGAATATGTTCTAAAATTTTAAATTTAAAAACTAGAATGATCTATCTGGATTCTTATTCACCCACCTACACTGCATTATTTGTTTATCAAATATATTGAGAATGTGTGTGTGTGCCCGCAATTTGATCTAACAATTCTTCTAAGAAATAAGGAAGCATAATCCAGTTTTACAGATCTCTGAGTTGCAGAAAAATGATGCAAAATACTGAAGGTTGCAAAGGTTATATATGGGAAGTTAGGATGTCAACCAAAATCCAGTTTTAGCAATATCAGTACTCACAGAGTAGGGAAACAAAATTCATTTTAATTTAATAATTTAACAATGCTCCAAGCACTTCAATTTTGTTAGTATATATCTATTTGTCCTCTGCTTTTGAAATTGCAAGGTGCTTCTGAATTGCACTTTTTATCCTCAGTGGCAGAGTTCAGAAACACTTTTGTTTTAAAAGCAAACCTGAGTGTACATTTTTTACTAAATATATGAATATTTGCTTTTTCAATTACAATTTCAGCAGTTGAGGCATTAAGAAATACACCAGCCATTATGATAAAGACAAAATGTCAGGGATAATGGTGGTAGCACATCTCATACTTTTCCTTTATTTTAATTCTTAAAAATGTTTTCTTATTTAGTTCTGAACTATTTAAAGACCCACTTTTAATGGCTGGTTTTGGTACAATGCTTTACAATGAAACCCTGCTTCATTTAAGAGTGTTGTGCATGCCACCAGGAAATCTCCAGGATTACACCTCTATTAGAGATAAAAACAATAATCATCCTTTTCCTCCTGAAGCCTATAAAATGGAAAAATCTGGGGCATAGTAACCAGTTACACAGAGGAAATAATTTTTTTGGATCTACACCAATCACTAATAGGTGCTACTCCATCAGAAGTCAGCATATTTGAACTACTTTTCCTGGGTGAAATGTAACACTTGGCAAACAAAAGGAGATGTAGCCCTGTGAGTTTTACTGAGGAATCACCAGCCCAACACCATTGCAGGCCACAGCAGGAAAAGCTTAGCTTCAGGAGACTATAAAAGGGGCCTGCAGAAACAGCCTCACCTCACACCAGGAGATGATCTGAACCCCTAGAATACCCCTTTTTTTAGAAGGAACAATAATGTTTTCCCTGAAGCTGGGGAGTACAAATAGCTGAAGGAGCAGGTATGCCAGTGCATGAAGAGTTGTGCATGACTCTTTCATGGTCACTCCACCTCTTGCACCTACTTATCCTGTCCATCCATGGCATTTTGTCCAGATATAATGCTTAAATCACTAGAAATTGCACCTGGTTTTCTATATTACTAGAAGAATTGCCATGGGATTTCAAACCCTTACACATGCTACCTGTGCCAACAATCTCTCACCTTAAACAAAGGAAGGCTACTTTGCTTTAAGCATAATTTGATGTGTGCAAGGGAACAGGCTAATATCTCTTACCTTATTTCTAAACACTCATTTGTCCCCTCGGCAAATTTCAACACATGTTGCAAGTTTCTTGTTCCACTGAGAAACAAAATACTGATTAGTTTTTCCTCTGTACAGGACATGTATCTGTCAGATACAACTCTTCAGTTGTGGATTAAAAGGCTTATTTACCCCAATAAAAGAGGTGTTTTTTCTGATAAGGAGTATTCTTACAAAATCCCATTCTTTGGATATAAATGATATGTGGTCCTCTGCTCTGCATGTCCATAGAGTGGAGTGAGCTGGTCAATGCATAAAGAAGACCACAGAGAGAACAGTAGAGACTAAGAAAAGAGATACATAAATACAAACATGTGATGGGAACATGAGTAATAGTTTTCCAAGGTTTTTAGCCCCATTACAATTTTTTTTTCTCTAACATTTTGATAATTTTTTAAGAACATACAAGCAAAGTGTAACAGGAACCAATGAAATGGCTGGTTGAGATGAGCTGTTTCTACAGTTTTCCAAAATTATTCAGGAGCCTTGTGGAACTGAAGAATGACTAATTGTCAGAAGTTTGCCAGTTTTTTTCCAGCTATGTCATATTACTTTTTCTAATAAACATATTGTTTCTTCACATACTGTCTGACATATGGACAATATGGAAGGAAACATAGAGTTTAAAAATATTAGACTATTGAGCAATCTTTCTCTTCAAAGCATTCTAATAACTTGCAAAAATCATTAAGCATATGCTCTTTCACTACTATGTGCAAATTAATTGAAAACTTTTTTATCTGCAAAAAATAATGCAACATCAGACCATAGAAATTCATGCTGGTTTTTCACTTCAGCTGAAAAATTAATTTTTGTTACTGTGTGCTCCCAATCACCTGAAAATTCCTGCTTAGAAATCAGAGACATTACAGAGTGGGTTCCCAGGTTGTCACTGAACTGATAAAGGCTGGGAGCAGAGAGCTGACTGGTGTTACAACTCTGTAACAGTGGCACAGAGTAAACGAGCTCTCCAGACATGCAAATGTATACATCGGTATCAAACAAAGATTTAGAAATGGATAAAGCTTCACAGATCCTTATTCTGGAGTCTAGCAAAGGAAATCATTCACTTCAACAGAGAATGTTTCTCTATCAAGGACATAGAAGGATGTGGTTTAAATTTCATAATGTGTCTTCAGATGTTCCCCTTTTTAAGCAGAAGCAACAATGAATAAATTACTAAGTATATTTTAGACTGTATTCCCTTTAATGACATTTTCATTACACTGTTTACTTTTCATTTTTATACTGGTCACCACGGAACATAACAGCTTTTTGGGGGGAAATTGAAACTGTGTTTTCAATGAAAATGGAATAAATTGTTCAACTTCCTCTTCCTCATCATCTAGCATCCGCTCTGTAGCAAGCAATACTGTGCCCATTCCCTCCAGCAGCTGGAGAGCCACTCAGGATGCTGGAGTAGGAGCTGAAAGGGGAATGTCACCTTACAAATAGCTGGCAAACTTTCATTTCTGGCTCAAACTACATTTCTTATGCACAGGGTATGTGTAGCACTGTCACAGTCTGACAAAGAGAAAGGAAATAGTTCCCCTGGCTGAAATGGTACAGCTTGCTACTCCAGAGAGGAGAGAGAAGAGGGAGTACTGAATAATGCTTGTCTTTAAAATCCACTAATACGCTTCCCACTAAAAGCTCAGGAAAGAGAGAGCCACATCCCTTCCTAATCCACACAGGGCTCTATGCAATGTCTTGTAGGCATCACTCTTAGGAATTTTGTGCAATTTTTACATGGTCAAAAATGATTCAAATTTCCTTTCTAAAGTAATCCACACCACTATGATTCTTCAAGAGACTCCTTTCCTCATTGTTACAAATTATTGCCAGTGTCCCTATTACCACCTTTAGTACTACACTGTATTGTATTTTTATTAAGCAGCAGTGCATAATTATTACTCTCTTTATTAATTTGATGAGATTCTTCTGGCCCAGACTCTTCAGATCTGCCTCCAGAGAAGAATTTTCTGACAATGAGGAAATAACACATGTTGTTGATGTTTGCTAGCAAAACCAGTTAGGAAACCTAAGCAGGAATCTACCAAGATTGAATCCCATAGATGCCTCTGAAACAGAGCATGTTCTGTGTACTGAGTCTGCATCCCAGATAAGCTGACAAGCTGATGATGCTTATTACATCATATTTAGTCAGCTACAACACAACTGCTGTTACATCTGCTTTGGACTCAGGTAAGCCTGGGACTGGACCTGGGTGACTTGACCTGGGTGAATTCCGTGCAGACCCAGTTTCAGAGCACAGCATCTGCTAAACAGCGTAGAGGAAAACAAAAGCCAGCAGTTTGCTTGTTCTCCAGCTGCTAGTTATGCTCCTTCAAAGTGCATTTTTGCTTTTCTTTTGAAAAAGGCCCTGGCAACAGGAGAAAACTACAATAGTCAAAAGGGCAGGATTTAAGGAGATGGCGTATGTTTAGTTCTGAAGGTCATGCATAATGTTTATACTCATAGATTTCCACACAACTCAGAAGGTGTGAAATAAAATACCATGCATTTCTTCCATAAAGAAAGGAAATTCAAATAGTCTTGTGATTTTTGACATTAAATGTTTGGAAAAACCAAGAGTTTTCTTCTGATTTTTTAATCTTTCTCTGTTTGTTTTCCTCAATAAATGAACAGAAAGGAATGTATGACAAACTTCCAGGTCCCTGTTTTGCTGAGCTCTCTTTTGCATATTGCATAACATCTCCCTGTAGATCCAGAAATAGTTTGACTAGAGGTAACAGTTTTCACTAATTTATAGATTTAAAGTCCTGTCGATCAGCTCTTGAGATAAAGAGTAGTGATGTCCTACAGAATAAAAGTGTTCCTTCATCTCGCTCTCCTTTTATCTTCTACTCCTCTTCCCTACACCTTTACAAGTTCATAACCTTACAGAGGTCCTAACTATTTTATTATGGGGTTTTTTTGTGCCAATCTTGCAGTTTTCTTGGTCTGCAGCTAGTGGGAACAGGTAGTAGGAACAGGAAAGGCTGGATGACCACCCATTAGAATTCAGGCAACTTTGGTCTGCTCTTAGAAGGGTGGATTTCAGAAACTTATTAAAGAAGAACTCTTATATAAAAGTATATTTTGCCAGAAACATAAAATGGGTCAAAATATTAATTTAAACTGGCTATTTTCTTCCTATGAAGATGACATTCCATCATTCAAACAACATTTTGTGTTTAAAGGAAACATTGGAAATTTCCACTATTTGGTTATCTTTACTGATAGATGGACACACAGAGTGCTATACTGCTGAACTCATCCTTTTTTCATTACATAAATTAAAAGTAACACACTGCTTTAAAAAAACCTTAGAGAGTTGATTTGGTCATCTCTCTACTATTATTTAGGACAAGCAGATTGTATGCAAAGCCACTCGAGGCAGTTTTTACCTTCCTCTGACACCCTTCAACTCTGTTCCTGACATCATACAGAGTAAAGGAAGCTGTTTATAGCCCAAACTGCTGTAACAAAAGCCAGGCACAGAGTATCTGGGATACAATCTGCATGTGGGGGCGTAAGAGCTCCAAGCTGAATTCAGGCAGAGGATCTACAGCAGGGGCTGATCAGATACTTCCTATTTAGCAAGATACCCAGTAGTAACAAGGCATGTAACTGCACAAGTGCAAGCAAGTCATCAGACACTGGCAGTTAAACCCAAATAGTGAGAAAGACCTGAACCCAACACTCTATCCACAACTGCAGTCTCACTGTATTGCTGCATCCACGAAACAGACGTGCAAGTTGGAGACTCACAGAGATCCATATACGCCCTAGAGACACAAATAGATGCACTTAGACATCTCATGTGGACTGCTTTTAAAGTAATTATTTGTTCCATAGAGACTTCTGTGTTTTTACTAATAGGAAAATGAGTGGCCGTACTATAAATGGGTTGTATAAAAACCATATTGTTCTAGTTTCCTAAAAAAACTTGGACACCTCAATTGTAACCTTTCTTAAAAACAAAGTAGCCTTTGATGTGAAGCTTTAATCATGAACAGACTATAAACTTCTCTGGGATCTACCATGATGTAGTCGCTCGAAGTGTCAGAGCGCTAACTAAACAATATTCATTAAATCCCAACTGCAAGTAATGTCTGGAGAAAACTCAAGGGAAAACTAATGTCTGTCACATGATGTACAAGCTGTGTTGACTCACTGCCATGTAGACTTCAATAATTTTCATCAATAAGGGCACTTAAATGTATTTCTGCCCAGTGACTCCCTAAATAGCATGTTAGAAACCCTATCTTTTTTTAAGTTTTTCAAGCATGTGCAGAACAAAGACTCAAATTTTTTTATGGAGAGGGAGGAGGCCATTTTGGCTTCCTTATGTCATGCTTACTTATGACAGCTAACACATTATTTTTCTTTCATTGATACTCATTAAAATGCTTCCAATTCACAGATGTGTGCCAATAAAGTAGTTATGAATTTTGCTACAGGCTACATTTCTAGAAATCCTCTTGGGATCTTGGCACTGCTTGGAAAGTAGAAAACAAAAGATAAAGTCCCTGATTGGAGACTCCTCTTTTCAATGCCCCTGTACCTTGTCCCACCCTATCCACTGAAAGTAGTCATATTCCTTCAGTCTTTAAAAGGGACAGGTTGGCAAAAAGTCCAAAACCCAGACATCTGATTTAACATATTTTCTTGGAAACAATTTTTTTGAGTGACGTATGATTATTGAAGAATTGGTTTTTCTTAATTGATGTTTAATAATTTCTGATCACAATTTATCCTTTTATCGATATCTCTGTAGTGACATTAATCTGTTCTCCATTGATTTTGAGATATAAGTGGATACTTTTCAAAGGAAATAGTTCTCTAAAGGAAAATTCTGGAACATCAAAGAACACATATCTCTAACCAGGTAGATCTGCAAGGTCCAGAGAAGTCATATTCACGTCCGTAAAACGCATGTGCATTGCCACACGTCTGAACAAAAGCATCTTTGATGGATGGAGGTGTAGGTCTCAAACAGGAAAAGCATTTTGTGAAAATGGGTTGCCTGTAGAAAAATTCATAGTTTTCAGCATTTAGAAATTGTCAGACTATTGGACTATGTTATGGAATTTCTGGTCTGAAGAAACTTTCTGAGATAATTCCATCAGGACAACAAAGAGGGTGTCTTTTGAAAAGGTCAAGATTCAAAGAACATGTTTTGAAATTCTAAATGTAGTGGTTGATTGAAAAGAAAATATTTTTTTTTCATTTGTTTGAGGCAGGGATAGTTAATTTTGGTATTTGTTTTGAGTTTTTGAGGACTTCGAGTTTTGTCCCAAAGTTAGATCTCCAGCTCTCATGACTGAAATGAATGAAATTGAAACCATCCTCTAAGTACAGAAAAGTTCCCTGGCATCTGCCAGGTTACACCAGATATCTACAATTTTTCATCTAAAAATAGAAAGCAGAGCACTGAAATATTCACTGTGTTGTAGGCATATGTCCAAAAAGCAAGGAGCTGCATTGAATAAAAATACTGCAAGTAGAAACATGCACTAAGCCCCTGGCACACAAAGTTGTTCCATTTGAGCATTTAAACACCATGACTGCACAAGCCAATTAACTATCAATCATCCTGAGACCTCAGCAGCATCTCTCCATCATTGAATGAGGTGGAGAGTAGATTTCTTGGTGGTCCTGTTCACCAAATATCTTCTCTGAGCTGATAATGTCTTCAGAATTTCTATCACCATGCAGAAGGGATTTCAGAGTTAGACCCTTATTTGGAAATGGGAAGGCAGATAGTGGAACACAAGCTTGACATAAATGCAGGTGAAAGAGAAACACTCAAACAGAGTTTCACCCTTTTTTAGCAAGTCTATTTATACCTCACCATATCCTTTGAAAACATAAAATTCTAGTCCTAATTTATTAATGGAATGTGCCAGCACCAAGTTATTTTTAAATTTAGAATATAAATGGCCTTCATGAACTAGAGCAAGCAGGCAGCATCTGACATGAGTCTCAGAGCTAGTGTGAAATTTACTTTTAAATTGCTGCTGTCTTTCCAAAAATTATGCACCGTGAGCATGTGTCTTCACTCGTGTTAGCTTTTGCCTTAATTAGAAAACAGAACCGCAGGAAGTGGCACGTAGAAAGGATCTCGCCCTTGCTTGGATGTAAATAACCCTCTCAGCTTATTTCAGCTGTTTCTTCCCGATTAAATTCAAGTTGTCAGAGGAATATGATCTTGAAAATAAAATCAGAAATTTCAAGCTATTTGTAAACATAAGAGGCAAAGGTTACTTGTATTTTATTTTATTTCCCAACCTTTTTCTTCTCCTATGGCAAACAGAAAGTGGGGACTGAAGATAACTGTAACAAATAAATTATCTCCTGGGGACTCTTATTCCCAATATTAAGTGCAACGAAAAAGGGTATTCTTCTGTAGAACTGTTCCTCAAAAGAATTTTGCAACTCAGTCTTCAGCCAGCTCAAATTATCTGCCCTTTCAGTTGCACACTGCTGACTTTTTCCAATGTCTGTCCTCATCACAACTTTATAAGACCATTAGAGGCATGCATTTGAGTGTTTTAGGGAATGACTAGACACAGCAAATGATTTCCCATAAATAATTTATTCAATGACTTCAAAATTCTCAGTGTTCCTGTAAGGACTGCCTGTCACAGAGCAATGCTGGTAAGAAACAGTAGCTTTCTTCCCCAGTCCCACCACCTGACCCAGGGCCCCTTCTACAACCCACAGGAAAGCTGCTGAAATTTCTCCTAGGTTTTGCCCCTCTGCCATCTGAGTTAGAGGGAATTCTTCTAATAATTTTAGCAGAAACTGAACGAGTTCCAGGACCTTCCCGATCTTCTTTGCCTTCTGAGAACAAAATCAAAAACTGAATTGCTTTGCAAGAAAATGTCCTTGAGCATGAGTCAACTTTGGGACAAAAAATGTGGCAGCCAAGAGTCTGATCTCACAAGCTACTCAAGAAAGCAATGTTATTATAAAGAATAAAGTTTTACAAGACTAAAGCATTGAAGGGTTTGTAAAGATTCAGTAAATCTTTTTCATACTGAGCTTAGTTCTGTGTTCATATTTCCAGAATCTAGTACACATAAAAGTGGTTTTAGAGTTGTTTTAGAAGAGGTGGAAAGATTTATATCAATTTTCATTATTCTTGGGCTAGGGGAAAGCTGAACTTTAGATACTTGTTCATGTGAAAAATCAAAGGTCCTCCAAGAGGACAAGAGCAAATGGCTTCAAGTTGCACCACAGAAGGTTTAAATTAGATATTAGGAAAGATTTTTACATGGAAAGGATTGTAATTCATTGGAAGAGATTTCCATCCCTGGAACTGCTCAAAATAAGTGTGAATATGGCAGCTGAGGACGTGGTTTCATGGTCAGCGTGGTGGCAGTGTTAGATTTAAGGTTGCACTTGATGGTCTTAAGGGTCTTTTCCAACCTTAATGACTCCATGGTTCTAAGTTTTTGACTAGGGCAGAAGTTTGATACATGTTGATGTTTTGATACATAAAACATGCATTTGAAACATTTCTGCATATGGGCATATTTACTGAGAAGGTTCTTCATATATTGATCACATTGTGTTCCCATACTGTAACCCCCAAACCCCCCCACACACTATTAGCACTCCTGTGTCTGTCAGTCAAGCTTCTGCAGTATCCTTGAGTTATTTTTGAGGTAAAAAATTCAGATAAGTCTTTCTCCTTACCTCTGTCTGTCACTGAAATTTAAAAATAAGTTGAATTATGAATTAAGATTAACTGTAGTAGCTGCATACAACTACTGTATATGCTGGCAATTCATCTATCAGTTTTAGCAGTGAGAATGTCTAAATTATCTCACCTCAATACCTGATAAACAATCAATGGACTTTATTTAATAGCTTCATCTCCAGTGCTAATTGTATCCATTTAAATTAAATTATTCTGATTGTTATTCCATGTAGTTATTTGGTGATATGAGACCTCTGAATAGATAGTATTGATTTGGGGCAACCATTATCATCCATCACGGCTGTGAAGACAGGAATTAAATTTAAATAGTGGGCTATCATTTTCTGAATGTCTTTGTGGACAAATAGGGTAGCGGAAGCAGGATAATTAGGAACTTGCACTAATTTGTCTTCTTGATTTATAGGTATATGATTCCTGAAAATACAATGAGGTCTACAAAGTAATCAAGAGAAGCTGGCAATAGGTAAAACCTTGTGACTCTTCTAGCAGAATGGACAAACAATTCATGTGCTACCAGTTTTTAAAAGGTATTTAGACAGCTAAAAGAATTACTTTGCCTCCTGATGCAATTTGCAGCAATGTCTAAAATTATCTTTGGACTGTTAAATAGAAGCAGAGTAGAAAAAAAAAAAAAAAAAAAAAAAAAAAAAAAAAAAAAATCTTTTCATTGCCCCAAATTATAATTACCACACTAAAAAGAAACATACAAAAAAAATCCAAGATGTGTGACAAAGATAACTCTCATCAAATGTTCCTGAGGTGGTGGAGGTATAGAAACAACTACAGTTTTATAGAACATTGAAGTTACAAGTAAGCTGAACAAAATCAATGAACTCATAAATCACTTTAGGCTGGATTCTAACTAACAGTTCTTATTTTCTGGATGTTCCCAAGGTAGTTGACATATGAGTGCAACCTCATTTTTATCCCAGATGGCTAAAGAAAAATGGGATAACAGTGAGATTTAGATCTCACCCCTCCAAGGAGGAAGCCTGTTACAATCATGAACTGTGGTTCACACCAAATATATCCCTATAAAGGCATTCACACATTTCTCAAAGTGCCCTGTGTGCTTCTGAGCAGAGAAGCCACTGATATAAATGCAAAGGTTTTTTTCTAAGCAGTAAAACAAAGTGTTTCAATGAACTGTGCAATGGGCCCTGGGAGATGAGTCTGAAACCTGACAAAGCCATGTATAAGGAGTTGTTGGGTTCTGTCCCACAATGCCAAGACAGCAGAGCTGTCAGAGGAAAAACTCGTGTTAAGCACAGAAATATAACTTTGAAACAGAAGAGTGATCTCTGGGAACATCTTGGGTAGGTGACAGCTGATAAGAGTTTTGAGAAGATAAATTTCAAACTGAGATTCTTTCACGCATTTGCCATCATGCAGATCTTCCAGGCTTTGTTTGTATCTCTGTAAATCCACCTTCAAGACCAGGCTCATGGACCCTGGAGGCAGCAAGCCTACAACAACAGATCAGGCATAACTACAGCTGTGCAAGGCTGTGCAAGCCTGGATACACACAGCCAGACAATACAGAAGGTTAATCTGGGCTGGCTGTTCATGGTTAGTGTGCAAGCTGCCTATAAAGAGAGTACATGGTAGAAAAGCAGGAGGAAGGCAGAACATGCTGTGTGCTTAGAGACACATACTACATCTTTTGAAGCTTCATGGAAATCAAATCTTTGCAAAGTTGTGGCAAATGAAGAATCAGCTAAAAACCTTCATTGTCAGTGCAAAACCCCATGCAACTTTCTATATTCACAGTAATTAATCTCACATGAATTATCTTTGATTGGTTTTAATTGCACAGTTATACTGTCAACCAAAACACAAATATCTTATGAAATTCACTCGAGGTTTTAAAATTGACTTGATAAGGAATTTGACATTAATCTACAGTTTTTCTCATAAAAATGAAGATATTCTCAGTGGTAAAAGCAATGCCTATTAACTAGGATCATTTAACTAGAAACCAGATTCCAAAGATGTAAATCTTAATATTATCAACCAAAAAGCAAATTTACTGGTACACCACTGCAACACTAAATTAGTCCAAGAATGAAAAGATATCATTTCATTATTGTCTTTAGCTTAAATATAACATACTTACATTCTCAGATGCCTTTCAAACTTACTCGAAAAAGAAAAAAAAAAGGTTTCTAATCTGGCTTTCCTAACTGCAAATATTTTGATTTTTATCAATAAAAATGCCTGGCTAATGTTCCTGGCTCGTGAATGTTTGTACAGAATCTGGAGGAGTACAAACAGAAGGCACAGTCCAGTTATTCTTTTGAAGGCAAAATTTTGTTCTTTATTTTGCATCTTGAGGCCCAGGAAAACCTTCTGTAAAATAAAATAACAAAGTAACCATTATACAGCAGCTACTCACTGCATAAAACTTGCTCTGTCCGATGCCCAGTGCTGCTTCCCCTTGATCCTGATGTCATATTTTGGCACCAAATTACAAGAATCAAGATCAGCTTGGTCTTGAGAGTATGCAAGGATGCCAGAAAAAGTGCTACACACCATTTGAGTAGGAGAGAATGGGAACATTGGATGGAAAGGAACTGAAGCTTTATAGTTAGGGGTACTTATTGCAAATCAAGTAGTAAAAATTATTTTCTGATCTGTCATATGAGTAGACGCAGTTCTTAACCAGTGGAGACAATATCACTCCACTAAGACAGGGAGCAGGGAGCAGGAACTCAAACAGTGATATTTAGAGCAGAAAGACAAACTCCATGGTGGTATATTGCACAGTAAGGGGTTACAGGCAGTCTTTGGATGAGGAGTGCTGAAATGAACCTATGACATCAACCCAGTTGTTACTCTCTAAATGATGGACTAAGTGAAAAGCAAGAGTCCTGGGGCATGAGAGGCAAGAAATGAGACAATTGTGGGATGTTGTTGGAACGGGAGAAGAAAACAGCTCTGATGCTCCAGAGGCAGAGATCTGCAGTCACTTACAGAACAGAAGATTCTCCTGCTGAAACACAGGGATGGAAGAGCAACGCAGAAAGTGCACACACAAGAGAGGTGTATTTGCTAATAGCATTGATTGTCCATATGTGACTTCATGACAGCCTCCTGCAGGGCCTGGAGGAGAACAATCCATCACAGAGCTCCTCGGTGCACAGCTGGTACTGAACTGGTAGAACTTCCACCAAAGTTTCCACACAGAAGCCTGAGCACCAACTGGAACCAGCACACATGTGCTATTGTTCCAGCCAAACTTTGCTTTCGATATGGAAATTAAATACTAACTGCTCTTCTCCTGGGCCAAGAGGGCTGCCAACCATCAGCCTAGTAAGGACTTTTATAGCAAAAATGTATTCATTTCAGTGAGCTGAAGTTTTATCATGTCTAGAATGAGTCACTCTTTACTAGTGCAGTAATACAGATTTGCACTCTAATCACAGATTCCCATCTGTACCATTTATTTGGGAATTTATGTTAAAATATTAAGCTGTTCCAGACACAATTTGAGTTTCGTCCTGTCCTGCCACATTTTACCCTTGTTCAATTCCTTCCCTTTTTTCAATAAATTTGTTTCCCCCTTTTGTCACCCACCTTGTTCTGTGACAAGAGCATGTCCAAGGGCAAGCACGAAAGTCAACAATGTCAGGCACAGCATTATCACAATTAAGTACTTGCAAAGGCTGAGCACCAAAGCTTCCTCGGCCAGTGAGGAGGGTGGGTCCTTCATTCAGATGGTGGCTTCTCATTTTGTCTTTCTGCTGATGGAGAAAAAGGGCACTCATCCATGAGGGACCATAGTTTGGGCATGTGTGCAGTCTTGGAGCTCATTAGGGAACAGACTGGTTTTGGCTGTCTTTGTAAATGGATCAGCAAAATGAAATGTACAGCTTTACACTCCAAACTTGTGTTAATATAGTGACTAAATGATTTGCTATTCATTCTTGTTCCATACTGTTTGAATAAAGGATTAAAAAAAGCTGCCAATACTTGGTCTTCTTTGCAAAACTAGAATTAATATTTTTAAGTGAGAAAATATTAATGAGGCAAAATGAAAAATCTAATATCAAAGGTAAATGAGTAATTCTGATAGCTCACTTCCTTAAAAATAAAAAGGAAAATTAATAAAAATTTACCTTGTAACCAAGATGGCCATTGGTTCTATGAAACCACAGCAACTGGAAAATGCATTCCCCTTTCTGTGCACATTGTTGAACCAGTCAGAACTCTTACAGTGAGTTGAAAGATGCTACATTTGAGAATACAGCTGTTATTGTTTTCAGATTTATAGACATACCTAGAGGTAATTGTAAACTATTTGAGTGACTGCCATAAGCTACCCTGAAATGACTGGCAGCATTTCACAGCAGTTACTCAAAAGGAAGTTATAATCCCAGTACAAGCAGATGAACAATTTTGGGAATACCAGAGATGTCTGGAACCTGAAATGTACCACTGGAAGGGACCTTCTGAGTTACTGAATCCAATTTCCTATTATCACTGCTAACAGAGTCAGAAACACCATGAATTTGGCAACAGCTCAGCGATGGTAAACTGCCAGTCTCCCTGGCTTGGCATTCAGAGGGAAAAGCATAAGCAGGTAGCCAGTGGTGGCTGAATTTACTGAAAATTGCTACTGAAATGTAACAGTTTCTCAGACTGGCAGGGAAATGGATTTTGCAGGGTTCAGCACCAGGATAAGGGTGAGGGAGCCCTCCCACCAGGAGAGGTCTAAGAGAGAGTGACTGGGTGCCCAAGGGCTTGGGAGTTAGAAGGTAAGAACCTAAAAAGCTCCAGAACAGAGGCTTAAGGGATAAGAAATACTTACGCATAATTTAATCGTGCTCCTCCTTGAAACAAATGAATCGATGAAAGCAACTCCTGCAAAGCCTCAGCTGTGTAGCTTCCAAACCTTGAGGGCAGTTTTTGTCAATAGTCTGGTCCCCTGAGCCAGCATCACAAACTTCAACCCTGAATTTTTGTCTCGTACAGCTCAGAGCAAGGCTGGGTTTTGCTGAATCTTGAATGAAAGGCACAGTATATTCATTGGGTAAAAATCCAGTAAAACAACTTAGAAGATGGTAACCCATCCATGCAAATTTAAATCAAGATCTAGAAGTCTATAGCGAGAGGGTGTTCCTCGTGAAGTGTTGGACCTTAAGGACTTGTTTTGGAGCTGTGGGGCAATGAAAAGTCTCTCACTCTCAAGAGGAGTTCCCCAAAAGCAGTTGTGTTTCCTGAAGTTCTCCAACTGCCAGGGAATGGGAGGGCAGGACTGTCATGTGTGTGGCCTTGAGAAGTCCAGCTGGTGAGCCCATCAAAACTGAAAAAACACTGCATTTTCTAGGCAGCAGTATGCATGAAAAACTTCTGAACAGGCTGGTAACACTTTGTCCAACACTTCTTGGTAAGACAAGTTTACTTTCTGAGGATGGACACGATGATTTTATCATTCTGCCCATTAGGACAGAGTGACTATCCTATAAGAAATATCCCTTGGCCATCCCTCAGTACAGGCTGGATCCACATTCTGGCCTTGCTGCCTCAGAGTCATGCTGGTGCTGTGAGAAAAGAGGAAGTTATTGAAACTGGATGAATGGCCATCTAGAATGCCTTTCTCCTTTGAGCACAGCACACCAGGAGCAGAGTTGCTAATTGCTGGGAGCAGAGCTGAATGCCAGCAGGCATCTAGGCAAGAAGTCAAGTCTCACTTTTGTATCCTGTCTATAATAAAAATAAAAAAAATGTTATTACACATTATAAAATTCTTCAAAAATGAAGACATTGTGATCTTCTTTTGACACTGCCTATCACTTCCCCCACTGATCTGTCAGAGGAATCAAAATCTGATCTCCACCATAAGTCAAAAGGCCATCCCAAGGTAACTGGCAGATTTAATTTGATTAAGGGTAGAGTCTTCTCTGTTGTCTTTTAATTAGCATTTCATTTTCTTCCAACGAAAAAAGACGAAGTCTTATGTGCCCTGGAATGCTGAAAGAAAGTGTTTATAACCTCTTGAGAACTTCATCGATTAGTCTGTTTCCCTCAAGTGGCACCATAACCCTCTGTTTTCCTACGGAAATATACAGAAACATAAACATAAATGGATGTATGCCTTATGGACTCAGGAGGAAAAGAATAACAACAAAATTGCAGACCAAGCATTTAAGGACATTATTTTTTTTCTGCAGTATTGCTGTGCAAAGCAGTCTTGAAATCGCAGCATAATCAGTGAAATATCATTTAGCGTAAAAGGTTCTGTGACTTCACAAAACATATTTGCTAAAAATTATGGCTAAATAATGCAAAAAAGTCACATCTTGTAAATAATGTATTGATCTGCTGATGGACAACAATCATCTAATACATCATTAGATAATGTGTCAGCCAACTACATAATTGGTAGACTAATGAATACGATAGTTCATATATAATTTACTCAAAGAAACATGCTTTATTTCCCAGATTTAAATAAATGATTCATCTAGATGTATTTGTTAGCTAATACAAATATCTTATTAAGGTCCAAGTGAAAAAGATCTTCCCACTGCATTTGAACACAGGCTCTTTAGAGAGTTTAGAGTATATCTGCCAATGTCTTTTTACTGGAAAAATGACCACAGATTACAAAGGTACCTACATGCTTATATATTTCCATGAATTCAAGTGTAAACGATCAGCTTGGGGTTTTTTCCCATCAAAAAGTCTCTAAAGAGTCAGCTCCATAACAAATTCCAATGTCTGTGGATAAGTGTCCTAATTTAAGTTGTTGCAAATCCTTATTTGAGTTCTTTAGTATATTTGCACATGATTTCTCTATAAAATATAATCTCCAGTTTTTGGCAAATGCATCCAATGCAAATGGAGACCAGAGCGGAACATAAGTTTGTGTAAAACTAAACAGTTCAATTGAGCAAGGTGGAATTAGAATTGAGTCTGGCAAGAAATATCAAGGACAATAAAAAGGGTTTTTAAAAGTACATCAGCAGCAAAAGGAAGATTAGAAAAACTGTGGGGCTGCTGTTAAATCAGATGGGTGGCCTGGTAATGGAAGACACAGAGAAGGTAAAATTACTAAATGTCTTCTTCACCTCAGTCTTTACTGCTGAGGTTGCTCTTCAGGAATCCCAGACATCAGAGCTAAGAGAGGAAGGCTGGAGAAAACAAGACTTCCTCTTGGTTGTAGAGAGCTGTGCTAGAGACCAGCTAAGCAGACTTAACACCAATTCATCTGTGAGCCCTGACAGGATGCACCCATGGGTGCTGACGGAGCCGCAAATGTTGTTGCTCTGCCGCTTTCCATTGAAGAATCATAGAGAACAGGGGAGATGTTCCATTACTTGAGAAAAGCCAATGTTAATCCCATCCTCAAAAATGGCAAGGAGGACACAGGAAACTACCAGCCAGCCAGCCTCACCTCCAGTCCTGGAATAGATCATTCTGGAGGTCATCACCAGCATGTAAAAGAAAATAAGGTCATTGGGAGTAGTCATCATGAATTCACCAAGTGGAAATCATGCTTGACCAATCTGAGGATTGGTCATGTCATCTATGATGGTGTAATAGTGAATGAATATTGAATAGTGAATGGTAAATGAAGGAAGGGCAGTGGATGCTGTCTACCTTGATTTCACAAGCCTTTTGACAGTGTCTCCCATAATATCCTCCTAGGATGTATTTCCTCAGGAAATGGGGGTTATATGAATGGACAGTGAGGTAGATCAAGAAATGGCTGAATGGCAGAGCTCAGAGGGTTTTGATCAGTGGAGCAGAATCTGGTTGGAGGTCTGTAGTCAGTGGCATTCCGCAGGATCAATACTGGGTTCAGCCTTATTCAACTTGTTTATCAATGACCTGGACAAAAAAATCAAATGCACCCTCAGCAAAATTGCTGATGATACAAAACTCGGGCAGTGGCTGATACACCTGAAGGCTCTGCTGCCATTCAGTGGGACCTTGATAGGCTGGAGGGTTGGGTGGAAAGAAACCTGATGGGATTCAACAAGGACAAGTGCTGGGTCCTGCACCTGGGGAAGAATAACCTCAAGTATAAGCGTAGGCTGGAGGCCAACCCACTGGAGAGCAGATCTATGGAGAAGGACCTGAGAGTCTTGTTGGATCACAAATTGACCCTCAACCAGCAGTGCCTTTGTGGCCAGAAGTGCCAATGCCATCACAAAGTGCATCAGGAAGAGTGTGGCCCAGCAAGCCAAGAGAGTTGACCCTCCCCCTCTACTCTGCCTTAGCGAGGTCACATCTGAAATGCTGTATATGATTCTGGCCTCCACAGGTCAAGAAAGACAAGGACACACTGGAGAGGGTTCTGCAGAGACCACAAATGATGATGAGGAGTTTGGAACCTTTTTCTTATGAGGAGAGATTGTAGGAGCTAGGACTGTTTAGTCTGGAGAAGAGAAGATTTAGAGGGGATGCCATTAATGTATATAAATCTCTCAAAGGCAGGTGCCAAGAGGATGGTGCCAGACTCTTTTCAGTGGTGCACAGTGACAGGACAAGGAATAATGGCTATAAAAAATCCCACAAGAAATTCCTTGTCAACATGAGGAAGAACTTCTGTACACTGAGGGTGGCAGAGCATTGGAACAGATCTCCACAGAGGTCATGGAGTATCCCTCTCTGGAGATGTCCAATATCCATCTGAACATATTTCTGTGTCATCTGCTTTAGGTAATCCTGCCTTGGCAGTAGGGTTGGACTGGATCATCTCCAGAGGACCCTTTGAAACCTAACAATTCTGTGATTCTGTGACATTGCAGTGACAGCTGGAAGATCTGACAGGACGTGGGGAAGTGCAAGGCCTTCTCAAGCCAAGGCCTGGAAGGAGTGTCTGACTTGGTTAACTACAGGTTTGCAGGTATAAGGGGTAGGACCAGGTCCAGAGCCCATGCACTTTTATTACCTTTTCCTGCAGCTGCTCTCTTGTTTCTCTGGAGCTTTCTCAGGAGATCTCAGACATTTAAATGCAGGGGACTCTTTCTGTGCTGTGGAGTCATGGGCTGCTTCAGGACCCCTCCTGAGCTTAGTGCAGAGGTGCATAGTGACTTCTGCCTCTTTGACTAAAGATGAGCTTGCTGTGAAGTACACAAATCTCATCAACCCTTCCTTACCAAATCTCCTAACCTTGAAAACAACAGAGATCATTTGTGGACCATTACCTTATATACTAAGAAGCTTCAGGACATAACAAAGTTATTATACACATTTCCTACAAAAACAAAATAAAAAACACCCAAGAGCTCCCAAAAGTGCACTTGTAAATTTTCCTTGTAAACAGTGCTGATGAAATATTATCATAATATATTGTGCTATTTTTTAAAACTGGTTGGGCTCAGACGTGTTCCTGCAGAACCTGAAAGTGGTATGAAGATAGAAATGTGAATTTATCCCTGTAATTGCTTATATGTTTACTACAAAATCCATGCACACTACAGTTTCACACAAAATGTTATAATGAGGAGAATTAGGGATTCATAGTCAGAGTTCTGGAAATCAGCATTATCTTTAAAACAACACATTTAAAATTAAATCTGCTCTGTACAATCCAATTTTTTATTTCCTTCATACCTGAGGAGATGTTCAAGGAAATAGTAAAAGTCACTTGACCATAGGTGTATTCCTTTAGAAAAATCTACTGCTGCTTCACACCATAAAGGATAAAACTTTTAAAACTTTAAATTGAATCACTTATTCTTCTTCTCTGAATGCCTAAACCATTTTCAATAACAGTGTAGGAATTAAATTTGAAGCTATTATATACCATGGAAAATTTCTGTGTGAGCTGATAATGTGTGGTAAGGTTACGAGTAAGTGAAATAAACTATAAATAGGTTCACAGAAAAGCAGATTTAACAAAAAAAAAAAAAAATTAAAAAGTGAAATTTCATGCTTTTGTTACACTTCATCTAAGACAAAACACATGTTACAATCCCAAAGCAGTGATCATTGCAAATTGATGCATGTTTTAACTAGAACAAGGCACTGGGTACCCATTAACTCCTTTATTTTAATTTAGCAGTAAAAACTTTCATTATAGCCATTAGACAAGAGAGAAACCTTTGACATTAAAGAGAGAAAGCATATATAAATAAAGTAAAAATTTAATTTACAGCACTGGAACTGGCAAATATATATTAACAGAACCTAAAAACTTAGTTCTACATAATTGAATTGGATTAATACAAAAGAGAAATATATCAAAAAACATATAAAAATCCAGAGGGAATTAATTTTAGAGCTCTGCAGATGGAGGCAGACCCATGTTTAAATATATATTTTTCTAGTTATGCTTTGAGGAAATAAACCAGTTTTGCTTTCACAGCTCTTTGTATGTATTTGTAGCAATTAAAATTTCCCACAATTTCTTGTAAGAACTGGTCGACAAAAGGGGCAGATAAATGTAAATGTTTGCAAGCACCATAACCTGTTATTTTCCCCAGATTGAGAATACTTTTTTCCTTGTATTTCTCAAATCTTAGCTTTAAAAAGTGACAAGTACTTTTAAAAAGTACTTTTAAAAAAAGTATTTTGGAGTAAACCTGGCCATCCCCCTCCATTCACTATTTTCAGTGTCCAGTTAGAAGAATCATGACTTTGTTACACTAGGTAATATGGGGTGGGGGGAAAGAAAAATAATTAAGCACCCAATTCACATTGGAATGGAAAAAAAAATTCCTCTGATTTTAGCAAGTTGGGGTTTTTCATCTTAATGTGATGCTTTTCCTGGATGCTGTCTATAGTTTTAATAGGAACAAGGTTTGAATAACAGGGCTTGGTAGCAATGCTGAGTGCTACACCTGATTTGCTTTTTGCACCATTTCTGCTTGGCCCTGGGATACAGAAGAGAGACATGCCAAGAGAGAGAAGTGGCTGTGTCTAAACCCCTATTACATATCCAACTCTATCCATATCCACCCCATGGAGACTGGGGTGCTAAGGCTCCTCAGAGGCTTCACACAATCCCTGAGCCTGCAAGGCTGTCCAAAGCCTGAGGATGCCAGTGCTTGCCCAGACTCCAGCATGCACCCAAAGACCGACGTACCCGAACGCCAGATAATATAGTCAAACTCTGGTTCCATCTTTCTCACAGAAATGTGAGTTTTAGTAAACCAAAAGTCAGCCTCACTTCGGCTCTTAATTCTTCTTTCTGTGTCCACCAGTGCTATGTAGCCTACAGGGCTCCTGACCTGTGATCTAGACAGTATTTTCAGACAATATTTTTATTCTACTCATAAAAATAGCACCCATAAAGAAGGCATAGTGAGCTCTGCTCATCTTGCCAGTTTAAGCTCTGCCCATCAAGCAGGACACACTTATTGTGTGACTCTGATATGGCAGAATCTGCTAAGAAATTCATCCTTCCATCACATCCCTCCTTGAATTTCAGCTTACAATGTAAATACATAGACATCACATATTTTAGCTTTGAAGAGACTCCGTTTTTAAAAGTATCAAATCCAGCTCCTGTAGCAAGAACTCCATTTGCATACAAGTGGGCTGAGCTGTCCTTCAGAGGGATCTGAAGGCCATTTTCCAAGCAATCGGAGATCTGTGGTGATCCTGCTGTGCATTTCTCCATTTTGCTGTAGTCAACAAAGTCACCAGGACTCTGTGAAGCACTGAGGCCCACCTGCACAGAACAGCTTGCGAGACTGGGGCCTGGCCACAAACAATAGCAGTTCTTTTGGCAAGCTTGAAAGACTTTCTTGTTGGCAGATTGAGGAAGCCCACGCTTCTCCTACCGCACTGCCGTTGATCAGTATCAGAGAAGAGCATTAATCAAACATGCATCACCATTATTTTTCCAAATTGAGGTCTCAGGTCTGTGACAAGCACTTCTCTTAACACAACATTACATAAATATTATGCAACCACACTTCAAAACGGCTGTGTTGAGAAATTTGAAGGATAATGAGTACTTTTTGGAAATGTTGCTCCAGTCTTTCCCCTGTCTAGGCAGGAAAGACTGATCATGGTCATGGTACTACATGCTGCATCAGTTAATTTTTCTTTTTATCTGCTTTTGGCTCATACCTCACCTACAACTTTGTGAAAAATGACAGAGTGTGAACATCTTGCCATTAATGGGCCATGTGACAGACGCCCAGCACAGCAGGCCAGGGAGAAGCATCTGAGTCTTGCAAACTCTCCTCACTGCTAGATTTACTGATGGATGACAGAGCTCTATGGTGCTGACAAAGATGCTGCTGACCTCACTTCCAAGCATGCTAGATGGTTTGCAGCTTACAGCAGTGCATCCAGGACACAAGAGACAAAAACTAAGCATGTTTTGGCAAGAGATGGATTGATTTTTAATATGGAATATGGTTCAGAAATTGTGAAATCTCCACAGAGAAATGTTGTTTGGGAAATGTTTGTGATCAACAGGAGCAGCAGATTTTCTTTGTAAAATGTAAATCCGTAGAATCGTAGACAATCCCCATCTTTTTCCCCACATTCTACCTGTCTTCTGCTAGAAACTGTCTAATTAAACTGTTACGATACTTAATCTGGCCAGTTCATAACAAATATTTGGAAGGAAGATGGTTTCGTAAAGGGAACTTTGCCAGGGCAACAAAACACTTCTGATGACATTTCTTTCTATCTTCTGTTTTATTTTTTTAGCATTTTGTTTTCCCACACACAGAACCAGCACATAACTTTTTTCAGGTTTTAAAAAGGAACCAAAAATGAAGATAGTGCTTTCCTTTTCAGACTGCATTGTTTCTGGAAGCAAATAAAAACAGTCTTCTTGCCTGTGAGGAAGAATATCAGAAAAGTAGGACACACAAAATAAAAGCATCTCTGAGTCATACCTACATGCACAGCAAACCCAGAAGTTCCTTACGACAACTTAGAGAAGTTCATGTACAGCCCATGGTACATTTGCATCAGCACTTTAGCTCAAGCTGAAAATTGCTCAAAGATCACTGCTCTCCACACAGTGACACAGCAACAGAGCACATGAACCAGATTCCTTTGAGGTGAAGTATCCCCAGAGACACTCTCCTGAACATCTAATGTAACCCAGCCACAAATGAGCTTTCAATCCACAGGACCAGGCTAGAACCAGCCAAAAGAAAAACCCTTGAAAAGCCATCATGTAGACAGAGGGCTCTCAGCACCATCTCTTTCCACAGATCCACTTCCAGCACTCCTGCAGAATTAAACATAACCAATAAGTGCTGACAAGGTCAGGAGAAAGATTTGTGATGTGGGAAGCCAAGGTCAGATCAGGTAAAACCTGCTTCCATTCTGCCCAACAGTGAGACATGGTGATGGCCAATTAGGATTTATGGTTGTTCCAGCCAAGGAACTGAGGCAAACTGATAAATCCTAAATCTCAAGACTGAGTAGCAGAGTTTGGAACCAGATTAAAGAAGCGGTGACTTTGACATTAGCTCATACAACCATAAGGTTTAGGGGCATCCAATGAAACCCCAAAAGCTGTATGTACAAATTATGCATTTTTATAGTAAGAGGGATCCTGAGTCAGTACTGCAGCTGGCTCTCTGATCTGAAAAGCAGACAGAGAGAGGGGGGTTCTTCAGCTTGGGAAGAAGTCAGGAGAGCTGCAGTAGACAGATCTGTAGACACAGAGATATTGAGAACACAGAACTGTGGACTTACTACCTCATGCAGATACTGATGTAATACTAAAGAATTAATTACTTTCTAGCCCGACAAAAATGAGCTCACTAAAGAGCAGTGTCTCGCCTCTGCTCAAGTTCAAGGAAGACAAATTCCCACAGACATGCTGGATGCTCCATGGTGCTCACATGGAGATGTCCACTCAGGGACTGACTGCAAGGTTTCACCAACCACAACACCAACCAGCTCTGCCACTGAGGGATGGGTGCAGGGTCCTTCTGCAGCCGAGTGCTCCAGAGCCAAGGGCAAGTGGGTTTCCTTCATTAAAACTCACATACCTTGGAGATGCATTTGACCTACTTATCTATCATTGATGGTTGTCTTTACAGTGGCCTCATTGCTGCAGTAAATAAAGAGTGGGTTTCTATCCCCCATAGGAGAGACTTAGTCCTAGAAAAGCTTGGAAACACACGTCTCCCAAACTGGAGACAAGATTTTTATTTTTTAGTGTTCCTTCTCTTTTATTCCTGAGTGTATTTAAATAGCTAGTACTTCTCTGAATGATAGTCAGACACAGAGAAGAAGAAACATCTATAGATTCAGCTTTACCAGAAAATAATGATTCAAACTTTAATATGAAAGGGGTGAAACCAAAAGAAATGAAGGTTAAATCAAATAAATTCTGGATCCCATATGTCCAAATGTGGTGGGTTAGGCTAGCCAGTAGCTAAATGCCTTCTCAGCCACTCACTCCTTGTCCCTCCTCAACAGATCATCAGGGAAAAAAGTGAGCTTAAAAAGCTCATGTGTCAAGAAAAAGATGAGGAGATAATTTAGCTGTTTTTATCATGGCCAAAACAGTCTCAGCTTTGGGGGAATTACTTTCATTGATTGCCAGTTAAACATACAGTGATAAAAAATGGCCCCAAGATGCCACTATTTTGGTTGAGGGGCTCAGTCATGCCCTGCAGTAAATTGGTTGGAGCCATCTGAAACTGTGTATGGCATGGGGCAGCCCCAGCCTTTCATCCCAAAGGCCACTCCTCCAAAAGCCACCTCTCCAGCCCCCACTGCCAGCACCTACAACAAGCACACCATGTAAAACATTGCAGAGCGTGAAGACCCCCTTCCAACTGGTTGTCAACAGTGTAGGGATAACTGGGCAGGAGCTGCAAAAAGGAAACAGTTAAAGCCACACTTTCATTCCAGAATATGCAATTACTTATATATAATTTCTTAATAACCAGGAACTCTACACAAATTATCATAGGCACCTCTTTTATTCATATTCAAGAGTAGATCCTTTAAATGTAATGTTTCCAGATAAAGCTCTATTTTCCTCAAAGAGGTAGTGTTAGTTTTGCAGATTTCATGCATATTAAATCTAAGTGTCTTTATATTTTCCACCTGGATGCCAGAGCATTTCCATATTTCGTAACACAAGATTTAGAAGTTTCATCAAAGCAAATGCACCAGCTCAGTGGCTGTGAGACTTTTGCTGTACACAAAGTGTTAGGATCAAAATACTTCTGAAAAAGTAAGGAGAATCCACAAGATATTTTCATTCAGTTCAGGCAGGAAAGAGCCTAATTTATGAATAAATATTCTTCAAATAACTCACAGCAGGAGATGCAAATCTAGAAAAAAAAATTAAAATAAATCAGACACTTAGAAAGAAACTTGTTCTGCCTCAGAGAAAGAAAAGACCACTGAGGTCTGACTCAAGCAAAATCAAACTTCACATTAAGCGAATTGTACCACTGATTTATCCCAAAGTCTTAACTTTTACTGGTAAAAGAGCATGACAATAACCTGATCCTGTACATCTGTTAGACTGAGCCTTTCATGTAATGCATCAGATGGTGTTTTTCAGTGCATCCCATTCTGACAACATTAATCAGCAAAGCCCCTATCAAGGCAGAAAATTTACAGAACAGATTTGCAGGATTATTATTAGACCAGAGGCCCTGACACAGCGAGAGCCTACCTATGGGAACTAAGTGCATGACAAGCTATCTGAGGTGTTTTATTGGGAGACTGTGATTTTTTTCCCAGTACAAATGAAACAAAGAAAGGATTTCTGAAGCATGGAAGACTGAATCTCAGCTAAAATTAGGGTACTTCAAGACAGAACTGGAGGCCCTCAAAATACTATTTCACTATCATGGGTTGTCAAGAAAGTGTGACTTGATGTCAGTGAACTGATATATCCTTATATTTGCTACTTTTAGGTAAACTGATATAACAATTTGGACTCCTACAGGAAACTCTGGTCTTGTTTAGAGCAAGGCACCAGTTCTTGCCAGGTCAAAGATTTCAATTTACCCAAAATGAAACCAGTTCCTGCTTATTGATTGTTCCTCCTAGCTGTAAATTATCACTGATTATTTTGAGGGCAGAAGTGTTGATAGCTTCCTGCTATTACTGACCTAACTGAAATTAAGTCTATAGTATAATTTTCTATTTATAGCAACTGAAATGTGGCTGGAGTGCTTTAGTGTTTCAAATCTTACAAAATAATAAATCCCAATGTCAAAGACTCTTTTGGTCAGGGGCGTTTCATTGAAGCCAATAGACTTGTTCAACAGTAATTTCTGGAGGACTGATATTCCCTCAAAATATACATATAATTTGTCAGTGATCCTGATTCAAAATGCTTAAGAATTCAGCATTCCTCCACATGTGAGTCTTAAGTACCTTCATATGGCATGGCATGGTGAGAGGAAGGAGAAGGAAGAGTATTTTGAAAAGATTCAGTGATGGTAGCTTGGGATCGATACTGAAGTACAAGCCCTCAGCCTCTGCTTGTCCAAAAAGGCTCAGTCCATACAATAACACCAAATCCATGGCTCCTGGTCAAACTCCCTCCAATTATTTCCTTTTCTCAGCCACAAGATACAGGTCCCCTATTGAGCTACTCCTCAGAGAAGCCAAGTGTAGGAGATCAGACAAGCCAAGAACTGACCTGGCACAAATCCTAACCAGTTGGGATTTCTCTAATAAAAACCTGGAGCATTTCAATGGGGTAAAGAGAGGGAGAACTGCACAGTTATAACTCACATTCAATTGGCTGAATGAGTACAAGCTTTAAGTTCGTAGAGCTGTCAATCTCATCTTTTTCACAGATCACTTTTTTCTATCCTTAGAATTCATATGTCCTTGCTAGACAAAATTGTATTGTCTCTTCTTGAGTAAAATGGGATTGAATTCCTCAGTAAAGTCAACCAGAAACGGACTTTGTTGCCATTTTAGTTTGCTTTCAAATCTTGAAAAACAGAGAGTCAAGAATAAATAGCTGAAAATTCAAACTCCCTCTGTCAGGACCTTCCATCAGCAACACCATGAATTCTTAAGTCATATTACATCTGTAGCCTTTGGGAATGTTCTGATCTTAAGCTGTAATCATAAACTGAGTTAACTGATTTGGATGGACAGTGCTCAGTACAGTCAGTACAGCAGTGTTGCTGGAGGTTTAACCTCCTGGCAGTCTGGACCATTACCTGCTTGTCAGTGAAGGAGGTCTGGCTATAAAGTAGGAACTGCTGACTACAAAAATATTATTGATAATAAGTACTCAGAGCAATGCTCATGGCCTGAAGCAGGAAAAACAGTAAGGTGAAGCAGAAAACATCCATCTGACCAGAATAAGCATTCAGCAAGACAAACTACTATCTATATCCATTTATTCTTGGTACTGTTTTAAACTAAAATAACTCTTCAAACTGCAAAGACCAAAAATACGCATTAGAAATTTCTCTTTCAGGGAATTTTTTTTTTCCTCTGTTAGATATCTTGCCTTCAAGAGGATGAACAACTTGTGTCTGTGCCTATTACAGCCCTTAAAGGTCTAAGTAACACATCTTTTTTTACCCAGAAAAAAGACAGCATTCTAATGCAGCACTTGCTTCTTAAACATAAGCAATTCAGGCTAAATCTGTAGAAAATAGATGCTCATTATAATACTGCCAAGGAAAAATGTCCAATCTTGCCACAAAATTCAGAGTCAAAATCATCGAGCACCCTCCTGAAATTCCCACCTCTAATAGGACAGTAGAAAGAACACAGTATGACACAGGGAAAAACACTTGGATCACTGCAGAATTAATTTTAATTAATGGAAAGCTACTTTTTCCATTTATTATTGGTTTTTCATTGCCTGATTTTTGATAGTGGGGGGGGCACAGAGGTGGCTTCTGTGAGAATATGCTAGAAGCTTCCACCATGTCCAGCAGAGCCAATCCCTAATGGCTCTGAAGATGGACATGCTGCTGGCCAAAACTGGGCCAATGAGAGAGATTGGTGATGCCTCTGTGATAACATAGTTAAGAAGAAAATCAAAATAACATCATACAGCTTTTTTCTTCTAGTCAGAGAAGAAGAGGATGTGAGAACGTGTGAGGGAAACAACATGGAGACACCAAGGTCAGTGGAGAAGGAGGGAAGGAGGTGCTCCAGGGGTCAGAGCCGAGATTCCTCTGCAGGCCGTGGTGCAGACCATGGTGAAGCAGCTGTGCCCCTGCAGCCTGTGGGGATCCACAGGGGATGCAGAGATCTTCTCGTAGCCTGTGGGGATCTATGGGAGATGCAGGGATCCTCCCACAGCCCATGGGGATCCATGGAGATGCAGAGATCCACTCACAGCCTGTGGGGGAGGTGCCCATGCTGGAGTGGGTGGATGCCTGGAGGAGGCTGTGATCCAGTGGGAGACCCAGTAGGGAGAGAAGGCCCCTGCTTCCAGGTTGGAGCAGCCTGTCCTCAGAGGACTGCACTCCATGGGAAGAGAGCCACATCACAGCAGTTTTGGGAGGACTGTCTCCCCATGGGAGGAGCTCACATTACAGCAGGTCCGGTATGGCTGCTGCTTGTGAGAGTGGACCTATGCTGGAGAAGTTCATGGAAAACTGTCTGCCGCAGGAGGGACCCCACGGCCTCACAGGGGAAGGACTCCTCTCCCAGAGCAGCAGAAGAAAATCTCAGGTGATGAACTGGCTCAAAAAACCCCATGCCCTGTCCCTCTATGCTGTTGGTGGGAAGGAGGGAGGGGCTGGGGGGAGAAGGTGTTTTAAGGGCTTATTTTACTTCTCACTATCCTCTTCTGATTCTGTTAGTAATAAATTCACTTTGCAACTTTAAGTTGAGCGTGTTTTGCCCTTGAAGTGTTTTCTCTCAGTCCTTATCTCAACTCATGAACCCTTCATTAATTTTTTCCTCTCCTCTACCCAGTTGTGGCAGGAGAGGATGAGCAAGCGACTCTCATGGTTGCCTGGCATTGGGCCAGTGTCAAACCACGACACTCTTACATATGAAATACGTATAAAATCACACCACCAGCAACTTCCATTTGTGTGCTTTCTGTTGCTGAGTTTGAGTGTTTTTGCCTTCTATCTAAAGTCAGAATTACTGCTGAGATTTTCCCCAAGACATTTAAAGGAATTAAGGTCTGCACTCCTGTCAGACAGCAGCAGGATGTGCACCTCTACGTTCTCCAGGTAACTCCAAAAGTCCCATTAGCTTCTATTGACTATACCACAGTAATGCTGGAGCCTTAGAAGAGGACATGTCTAGATGGTCGCCCATCATTTAGCACAGAGGCTGAACATATGCTTCCGTTGTCTGTGCTTGCCCCAGCTGCTCCTTCTTTAGGGCTGATCTTCTGCAGCAAAGGGGGAAGATGCCTGTAGTAAGACCACATTTCTGAAGCTGGGTAGCATCTACATTACACAGACAATAGATTCCCTTGGAGACCTTCACAGGAATTCTTGTCACAGACAAGGCAGGAAACTTGTCACTTGCTCCAAGACTGCTTCTCGGTGCACCTGGCATTTCAAAACATGTCCAGCACTCAGGTTCAGCAGACTGGATCCCACACACTGTTTCTGTGGTTTGGTTGTTTTCTTTCCCTCCTGTTTTGGGCAGTGTTGCAGAGAACCCTCTTTGGAGACCAAGTTTCCGAAGTTAGGGATGATTTCAATCATGGGACTCCCAGGGCTCAATGAAATAAAACAAACAGATGTTTCAAATATTAAAATGAGTGCAACAGCATAAATGTGTGATAATACTGACAAAGTCTAGCATAATCTAAATATTAGTGGTCAAATTTTTATACTACATATTATCAGATCATTTTTCTCAAAGTCTAGTTGAAAAATCAAATTCTGAAATTTACCTGTTTTATTTGTTAGATCCCAAAATTATGCAGGGTGAACAAATATCTTTAGAGCATGTCTTTATTTATGCTTTTACTCAAAACTGACTCTTTGCCTAGCACATCATACATGCCATTTTAGATCACAAGGTTTAAGGGTAAGATCCTTCTTTTTGCTTTCCCTCCGTTCAGTGCCCAACAAAATTGTCGATTATTTGTAGGTGTTTCCTAAGAGCCAGTATTTAGGTAAAGAAGACTCAGGGCTTGAAGATAGCAGCTAACCTAAACTTTATTTTAGTATTTTTTCTAGTTATATTGTTGACATTAGAGTCCATACATTTGGGTGTTTAAACACCTCCAAGGCTTGTGTGTAGGAAGCCCACCAGTGACCAAGGGCTCTGTCCTTGTCAGTCCAACCAGGTACAAGACATAATACTAGAAAAAATACTAGAAAATTATTTGGCACAGGTTTATTATTACAAAAATACCATCAAATTTGGAAAAGAAAATAATATATACTTGGGAAAACCAATCATTTGCATATGTATTCAAATGTTCAGTGGGGCTTGCAAAGTCTCAGTTTTGAGTGATGGACCCTTGGAATAGCACTAATGAAAACACTTCTGTTCTATATTTCCTGTGTGTACTTTAATTTCATTTATGAAAATGAAGGCTTGATTGTGTCTCTTCCTCTGCCATTTGGTAGCCTGCCATCAAAACTCTAAGTGACATGACACACAATAGATTTATGCACCATGAAGCAGACACAGTAGGGGTCTGGAGTATTTGTGTTTTATTTCCAGTTAAACAATACACAGGGGGCTGTCACGCTAACAAGGTATATAATGATTGACTTGCTCAGCCACTCTGAGACCTTTACTCTGATACAACTGAAATCTCAATAAACAGGAAATTTATATTTGAACAGCTGTTTAGTTTGAAATGCTATGCTCTAGCCGCTTCTTTTTCTGAACAGTGCATATGGTTCATTCCTCTTTAACTGAAAAAAAGTAAAATAATTTGTTGAAATTGAGTCATAGTTGTACAAATTAAAGCTTTTAAAGTGCGGGTTTGCTTTGTTCTTTTCACACTTCTCTTTATCATGTCATTTGCCCTTTGATATTCACAGTTTGCAGACAATCCTTAGCAATGTAACTCTGAACTCTGTAATGCTGCAACTGTCTTTTATTGGAGGCATCATAATAATAAAAAAAACATTAATATGGTCATCCTGTTGTTGAAAAACTGCAGAATAATTTATCAATCACATTACTTTATGAGCACAATAAACCTCACGCTCACAGCCCCATAATGGTACCTATGGTCCTCTATTTCATACAAGAACCATGAGAAGAGAAAGTTTCTGCAATGATCACCCCTAAAGCTTGGTTGTATGAGTTTCTTCCTGCAGCCCTCTCCAAACTGCTCTAGAACTGCCTGAGGGATGTGTAAGCTCAGGCTCATCAGTACAAACAACAATCATCAGTAAACAATAATCAGAAAAAATTAGAAATAAGCAATTAAACATTTAAAGTAAAGCACTAATTTCATCTTTTAGCCGCGAAAGTTGTGATCCAGCTAAATAATTTTTATACTAAAATTCCGAGGCACAAAGTCCTATTTTGTAAGTATTAGTTGTTATGCAGTACAATTTTAATTCCTTAGACAGTAGGGATAGGCTTCTTGCTACTGGATCATGTCACAGTTTGGCTGAGTTTGGAAGGCACTAAATGTTTTTTGTATATTGAGGGCTTTGATCCATTTTAAAGTTGTTGTCTTGGGCTAGAAATGTTGAATGATATCCCTTGGCAGAGCTATCATGATCTTTTTGGAAAAGGCATCTTACACAACTTCAGCCCATGGTGTGGCCAGTGCCCACACCACAAAAGATTTAACTCCATCTGTACATGCACTCTTTTCAATTTCAGTAAATATAGTGGGCTTTAAAACCTGAAAATTCTGTCATTTTACTGTGTCCACACATTTTAGCCAAACAATGGGACTCTGTGAAAAATGACAACTACTGAGCATTTCACAAGTAAGGAAGCACAGGGCAAAATCCTCAGCCATGACAAATCCTTGATTTTTATCAGCTGAAGCACACGTGGTAGCACACGTCTCTGAGTAAATCTACCACACTAGACAAAGTGGAGAGATACTTGCCACTCTTGCACCATAAAATGAGGCCCAGCAGTCACCTTCTCATCTCTTAAAATTCTTTGAATTCAAACAGGCTCGTGGACAAAGACTTCAGGTTTGTTTGTCCCTGAGCAGTGATCTTTGTGTTGTATCTTTGAATTGACATTAGAATACACAGGTATCATTTCTGTCATGTGAGATGCAGAACGTTCATTGAAATTCACTGGCAGTAATTGAAAAAATTTACTTGCAACAGGCACCTGGATTAAGCCTTGTGGGTGAGGTCTCCTGGGTGTAGACATGCAGGTCTGTATCACCCAACACTCAGCAGGAAAAGACAGACCATTGTCTGGTTCTATACCAACAAAAACTGGAGAGAAGGAGGCATGAAGAAAATTGGAAAAGGTAAAACTGGGTACACAAACTTTCCTTTTTTGAGTCTGCCAGACTGTCCGGGGTTGACAAGGAAGTGAGTTTCTTGGGAAGTTATAGTCAAACCAATCAGTGGTCAGATTTGAATATTGACACCTGGTGTGACCACTGAAGACAGGGTCACGCCTCTGAGAACACAGGGGGTTAAAAGCAGGGAACTCCCAAGGGAACCCCCTCTTTTGTTAGGGTCAGTGAAGAGTTCAGACCTCCAGCCACAGGCTGGGCGGGGGAGGGGAAGCCATGCAGCCTAGGAAAGGTAGGCCCAGAGTGTGAAGGGACTGGAACCAGGCCAGCCCCTGCGGATGGAAGAGTGGAGAAAATCTGAGATGTTTTTGTCCCATCCCCCCCCCCCCCCCCCACCAGAGGGGGAGAGAGAGAGAGTGAGAGCCTGGGCCACATGAAAATTTGATATCATGTGGCAGCAGTATGCTGGCAGAGGAGAAAGTGAAGCGGGAGGAGGATGCCCAGTCCTGGGCAGCCAAGATTTCAGTTGTCCTGGGAGCCTGAGACTTTTAACCCTTTCTTAGGCAAAGAAAGCTTTGCGAAACACTGTTCCGCCTCGATTTGAAAGAGAAGAGAGACAGTCTGAGAGCATCTGAGATGTCCGAAGAAGATGGAGAAGAAATCCTAGGTGGGAGGAGATGATGGAGTGGCCTTTGGCTGGACTTTTCTTGTATAGCCATAGACTGAACCAATTCTCCCCAACACAGAGACTGCATTTAGGGGGATGCAATGCCTTGAGCCAAGAGAGTGCAGGAGTGAGAGTGGCCTGCTCTAGTGAGTGACGTCATGTGCAGGAGTGGAGTGAACAGAGAAAAGTTGAGGATGGTGTGGTGGTGCCCTCAGTCCTCAGGGAAGAAGAAGATCTCTGTTCTCAAGATCCTTGGCCCCAGGGGAGGAGAAAATGGGGGGGACTGTTGTTCTTTGGTCCTTGGTGAAACATCCTCAAAGGAACCCTATGAGCAGTCTCAGTTCATGCACGGTAGTGAGAGCACTGTACATGGAAGGAGGATGTCACAACGGCAGATTTTATTCCAGGCGGTGCCATGTGTGACATGGAAACATAAGAGGTTTCAACTGTGTTTCCAGTGGAAGACTATGGTACAAGAGAGACTCCTCTCTCCCCTGATAAACTGAGAATTGGTTATTTGAGGGGTGGTAACTTGACCGAGGGTCCAAGGTTTTGTCTCACTGTGCTTTGGTGGAAATTGGGTGGGAGGAGGAGGAATGTTTTGGAAGGTTTTCATTATGTTTCCTGTGTGTTCCCTTTATTATAGTTGTAGGTTAATAAAGTATTTTTTTTTTCTTTGTTTCTAAGCTTGAGCCTGCTCTGCTCTGTTTCTGGTCACATCTCACAGTAGCCATTTGAGAAAAATACATTTTCATGGGTGCACTGGCACTTTGCCAGCACCCCATGACACAGACCTTTAGCTCATTGATTATTGTCCTAGTAGTAGATATTTCTATTATGGGCGGACACTCAGCACAGGATATAAAACTCCTCTAACAGCAAGTAATTTTACCTTGGATGGCACTGACCCTGCCTGTAAGCTGTTTTTTGCTTACTTAATTATTTGTCTTACCATGACATAGTTTACATTTTTGATAACAAAATGTAAGTTTTGTTTAAAGGCAGTGCTTAATATCTTCTCTACATCAGCCACAAATGAAAAATCCTGTTCTTCAGACAGGCTGCAGATAAACAAGGTGCTTTTCCTTAAACACAGTTTGCCATACATGAGCAATACACAGGCAACCTATGACAGTTGTGAATTGGCAGCAGAAATCCTCTCATATTTTGTTGGGAGGACAACCCACTAACTTCACTGTCGCCTTGGTTTGGTGACACTTCACTAATTTTTTTGCTGTTGTTTTGTTTTAACATTTCCCTATCTTTCAAGATGGCCAGTGGAGGGAGTTGGCAGCACATTCCCCCTTTCCGTGATGAACGTGCCCTTTCAATGCTCCCAGTCCGTAACAGAGGTTGTAATATTCAGCAACGTTCTGCAACGGCAGCTTTGCTGCCTGAGGCACAAAATTAGGTTTGGTTTGTCTTGCAGTAAAGCATGTATTTGTGATCCAGTATTCACCTCAAAGACCATAGCCAAACTAGCAGCAGCAGATTCAGGAGCTGTCATGATTAAATCATTCACAAAGGCAAAAGAAACTAGAAACAAGCTTATTGCTTGCTGAAGGAGCAACAAGAAATAAGTACCTGTAGATTGGAATGTCCAAAGGCCTCTGTGTCAGTACTGGTAAATAAAACTGTGACCAAGTGCTTGCCCCCTTTGCCTACACTTCATTTCCCTCAAACAAGAAAGCCTCAGAGAGGTGCATCTTCCTCCTGTGCTCTTGTCCATCTCTCTCTTGGCACCTGTGACTGCCCTGCTCTCAGCTCTGCAGCTCTCCTGAGGCTGTGCCTATTGTCCTCACACCTGAGGTGTGGTCCAGCTCCTGTGGGGCTGGGAGGCAGTGGGGACCCCTGCCCTAGAGCAAAAGAGAGCTGTGGGATGCTCAGCACACACCCCTCACATTTCTGGGGGCATCACGAGGAGAACAACTGGATAATGCAGAGCCTCAAGGTATGGGCTGGAGTACAGACCAGTGCTGCTCCATATTTTCATGTTCTTCAACCATATTCACAAGAACAGCTGTGCTGTATTTTATAGGTGTGCTGAAAGCCTTAGCCCACTGAGAGAGAGAGACACATAAGGCTTCTCTGTGGCTTTTCCTGTTATCTACACAAAAAGCCAAAAAAGAGCTATTTTCTTTATCACCTGAATATTGGGGAACAAAAAATAGGCTGGAAGTCTGTACTCAGGTTTGTCAGATTAATGTAGTATTTGCTCTCATCAAAACTCAGGAATACTCATCCTCACCTTCCTGTGTGCCCCTGTCTTAAAACTAGGAAAAACACCTTCCAGATTTCTTCCCAGAGCTGTGGAGAAGGGATCAGGGGATTCAGGGATCTTTTCTTTTTTTCTGTACTTGTATTGCCAAAGCTAACATCAAGGAAAATCACTTTGTGTGTTTGCAATTTCTTTGGACAGATATATGAAGTCTGACTTGCCTGACTTGCCTTTGAGTTCTGAACAAATTGTTCCCTATGTCACTTTCCATTATGAATATCTTGGGATGTTTGTTTGGTTTCTCCCTGGCTCGAAATTTTAAAAAGTAATATAAAAGGAAAAGCATACTTGTTCAAGCCATCCTTTAATCAACACCACACAAAAAATTGCTTTCCTAAGTAATTTAAATAGCAGCACTGCAATTCTTATGTACCTTTAGATACTGAATTTAATCAAATAAAATCTGGTTAGCGTGGGAAAATACTTCCAAAATAGTCTTTAATGACTGGGGACTTACCAGAATATCTTTGGGAATACACAAGTGCAACAAAGCACGTTATTTCAAGAAACAGAGGAGAGCCACCCAAACTCAGAGCTTGGTCAAATACTAAGAAATGCTGCACAGTCTTGTCATCTTCAGGGAAAATCAGCCTTCAGGTCCTGCTCTGAGTAACACCCCTGTTTCAGTAGGGTGCAGCTACACACATTCAGATCCCACTGAAGTCAACAGCACTGAAATGATACTGGCCTATGGGTATGTGATTCAGTGCTTTCCTGAACAGGTGTGAGTTTCATTTATGTTTAAAAATTTTGCCTGAGAGAGGGTTTGAATTAACACTGTCAGCTCAGTCAGCAGCCACTGTGAAACAAACTGCAGCATCAGTTTTTAAGAATTCCCTGTTCCTGTATACTCCTCTTAAATGTACAAGAAATAAAGAAGTAGTGTTTAAATCTGCTGACATAAAGCCTTCACTTTTATGTTATACTTTGGGAAAGCATACAACATATCTTTCATCCAAGGTCTCCATTGATTTTCCTTTAAAAATTCTTAGTTCTATAATTATTAATTTTCCTTGTTACTTTTATATTTGTGCCTTGTTGAATTTCAAATGTCTGAATCAATACACTTTTATCTTTCAGCCACAGCAGACATGTAGTGGAGCAAAGGTCCTGCCACTAAAACTTGTCTCTGTCTGTCAAGGTATCTGCTCCACTCTTGCGTTACTGGTACAGTGGCTGAAATGTTCCTAGCTATCAAACTAATTCAGACATCTTTGAACTGCCCCTATTCAGTAATTAAGTATTATTGTGCTACTTTACAAATGGGAAGTGAAGGTCAAGGATCCCATTCAATGAACTGGATGTCTCAATTTTTTACCCCAGTCTTCAAAGAAAAACAGTAGAGAGCAGGGACTTAGGGTCCTATTTCTGGCAGGAGTCGAACCTCTTCACATCAACTGTTCAGGAAGTGAGCAGTGTATTTATATTTAGTCCACACTAATCTAAATTTACCTCACAGCCTCCTAACAATGAGAACCTACATAAAGTATAAGAGTCTGTCACAAACGTTATCTGAAACCTCATTCACTTTTTCATAGATAAAGCTCTCCTAGTGGATGCGGCTTTGACATAACGCAGGCAAGAATTTCAGACATGCTTTCCCAAGTGTTAATAAAAGATGCTTGAAATTTTGCTGCCAGAAGCAAGACAGGCTTGCAATTGCTTCAGAGTTGCAAATCAGAAGCAATCTCATTACCCCTGGTGTCACTGTTCTCCTTCCTAGCAGTGGGATAACAGAGGTGCAAAATCAGTGTGAGTCCTGACACACCCATCCCTTATTTTAGTAACCCTTAAAAATGGATTGCAATGCAGTTGCAGCTGACCTCTCCTGTGATGCAGTACATACAAAAGTATAAAGCCAACAAGTTTTATAGGCTGGAAAAATTACAAGAAGGCTAAGGTTCTCAAATGACAATGTTTTGTCCAGACTGAGACGTGTCCAGAGCTCCAGAAAATGATGAGTTCCTCTCTTATGAATAAAAACTTTTACATCAAAATTCACAGACAGAAGATCCCAAAGTCAAAATCATTTCCAAATGTCTTGGTCACAATATAACTTCTTGTTCTGTTCTCTCCTTAAGCCTGAGAACTCTAACTATTTTTGTGTGCGTGCATGGACAGATTTGTGTTTGGATATAATGCCCAATTCTGTTCACTCTAGCTAGCATACACCAAGTAATAATTGCAGCAGAACAGTTAGAACAGCCTTGCCCTTTGTATTTTAGAAATATTTTTTTTGCTCATGTACTTAGACAGTTGGCCACTTTGCTTCAAGTCATTGCCTGAGGGTCTTTTTTATACCATGAAACTATTGATCAATGCAGTGATGGTATTGGCCATGCTAAAGCACTTAGCAGAGAGGATCGTGCAAAAATTCCTTTCCTCCAATCTATTCAGACAGAAGAAAAACTAAATATAAACTGAACTTTTTAAGGCTCCATTGACTGTTTGTCGAAGTGTGAGGACAAAATTCAGGTCAATTCACCTATCCCTCAAGGACTCCTTAGAGTTCATTAAAATTGTAAAAAAAATAACCTTCTAATAGATATGACCATCACTTAGAAAGGGCAAAAGTGCCCTTATACGCTAATAAGACTGTAAAACATCACATAGGGAATCACTGATTCTCTGTTTTTCTTAGCTTGTTTCCTAGAAATGGCTAGCCATAGGAAATTAATAGAAAAATGGCATTAATCTGTTGTTATATTTTACCCACAAGCCTATTTACTCTAAAATTTTCTTACTGCAGGAGCTGTAAAATGAAGAAGTTTATGGCTTGTATGGAGCTCAATAAGAATGATGATTCATCTCTAGAACAAATATTTGGACATTAAAAAAAAAGGAAGACTCAAGAAATGATGCCTGCCTTAATATAGATCCCTTTGTGAAGAGTACTGTCCCTACCTCCATCACTGACTGATTCAGCTCACCTTTTTACTCTGAGCAATCAGCAGACCACTGGCTCCTTTTCCAAGTTTTCCTGACACATATAATGTATAGTGTTGTAAGACTTCTTCACATTTGTTAATTAAATTTTTCTTGGTCTATAGTCTGGCACTGAGACCTGCAGGCATGGACTACTCTGTCCATGCTTTTAAACTCTCCTAGTCTCCAAGAAGCCAAACTGCCTTTGGGGAGTTACTAGCTCCTGAATCACTCTGAGTTGGCTGCGAGCTGTTATTTGCTGTGGGTCACAAGTGTGCCATTCGTAGGCTGTTGCAGAAATAACAGTACAGACAACCAGGTGCCTGTGCCCTGGGGCCCTCCCTGTCACCACTTAATTTCCTGGCATAAATGTAGCTGTTTGCTCAGTCTATCATTGCCCAGGTTCATCATCTTTTCATACCTCTAAAAATCAGAGACGTTTTTCAACAGCTAACTGTGTAGTCTACAGCGGCTCAACCTCTCTGTGTTTCTGCTGATATTCCCTAAAAGTTTAAAAGCTATATAAGGATTTTTTGCATAAGAAAAACATTGTAAAAGAGACATCACAGCTCACAGATCTGACACCATGCTTTAGGTTTTCCCAGCTTTCTGCCCACGAAGAAGGGGCTAGCAGTACTATACATGGGATTTATTTCTCAGTTGCAGTAATATTGCATTATCAAACAATCCCTCCAGAAATAAGGATCACACCCACAAAAAGTTTTAACCACTGTTGTCGGAAAGCTGGAAGAGTAAACCTCAAGATAAGGCACCCTATATAAACCTCTAATAAGGGTGAAAAGCAATTTTGGAAAGAAATTGTAGTAAGCACATGGCAAGAATATGAGAAAACTTTAGATTACTAAGAGCATTCTTTCCAATGGAAGTGAAATCTTATTCTTCTAATGGAGGAAAAAACCTCTTTTAATTAGAAAATATCAGTGACATTCATCATAAATAAAGTGCCTGGCTTAGCAAGTAATTTGTTGCTGCTGCATCATCAGATCAATAAAGATTCAAAATAAGAATGTGCTTCAGACTTTTCCAGGATCACAGCAAAAATTTCTAACCTGCTGAGAAATCATGTAATTCCTACTCCTAACTAGCTATATTTGAGATGATTACGTATAGATAGGTGCAGATAAAGATATAGAGATAGAGATCTAGAGGATATAGATACAGATATAGATTATATAGCTGTGCATGTGTGTATCGGAGATGCTACATTTTTATTCTGCTTTATTTTCTACATGCAGTTCTACAAATAAAAATTTAAAAGCAAAAATATATAGCTGATTCAGTATTGACCTTCATCACTATTATTCTGGCATTCATAAGAACTCTATTCAGAGTTTTCTTCAGTACACATTTTCCTGTTAACTCACAGTACCTACTGATGCAGGAAGCACTTCATAATTTCTTACTCATTGACTCTATTTAAGTTAATACATTGTTTAGTAAGCTTAATATTTTTAAGTTCCAAGGATCTTCTAAATATAAATTAGTATACTATAGGCTCCACACTAATGAGATGGCATCCTGGGAAAAATATTAATGGGACCCACAGAAAATAACTTTAATGTATTATGAGTTGACAATTTGAATTTTGAAAGGAAATACAAAAACACTAATGAGTAACATTAAGCCTAACATTAAAAAGCAAGCCTCTGTCATCAAGCATTACAATAGCCACAGCATTATCAGAAGTATCAGAAGTTACAACTTTGTTACAGAACTCTATTCTAGTTATAAGTGTTCCAAATTACAATCTTTTACACTCTTTCTAACAATTTTGAACTCATATCTCTCTCTTTCCAGCTGTCATAAAATCACAGAACATTTTTCCTCGCCTATGCTCCATATCTTGGAGTACTGTGTTAAAGTACACCTAATTCCTGTAGCCATGAATCAGCTTTGCATTTCCATTTGATTTGCTGGCCAGCTTTGAAGATTTATCTCTCTGCCTTGACAAATTACTATTAAACATGTCTCCTCAGTTTACCTTGTTCCTATGTCGAGATCACAAGCACAGATACCCCTTTCTTCTGCTCTTCAGTGTCTCCTGCTCCCTCTTTCTCTCTCCTGTCTTATCACATGCTCATGAAGTTCTCCAGACCTTGTGTCTCCCCACTCACACTTTTTTTTTTTTTTCCCATCTTTCCACTGCAAGGTATGTCCCCCTCCTGTTTCCTCTCTTCCTCCTCTCCCCAGCCTGGGCAACATCCTCCACTCTGAATTCTTTCCCCTCTCCTCCTTTTCTCCTTCAGTTCTTTAGTTCTGCTGCATACCTACTAAAAAAACCCTCTATGCTTCTATACTAAACTGAATCCCATGTTTTTGAGCTGACATCTTACCACCATCCTCAATTAGTCCTTCAGTCATCTTTTCCTTTTCCTTTTCCTTTCCTTTTCCTTTTCCTTTTCCTTTTCCTTTTCCTTTTCCTTTTCCTTTTCCTTTTCCTTTTCCCTGCTTCCCAACCATACATTTCTCCTTGTCATGAGAATCGTCAGGCTTTTCAAAACTCCTTCCCTTTTGCAGAGCATGCAGGACATACATACTGCAATATTCATTCTAAGCAGACAAGCATCTTATCTGCTTCTTTCAAGCTTGTCTTTTAATCTCACTGGCACTCTTCCACTCCCTCTTTAGTATCTCTATTTCTCAATTTCCTCAAGATGCTCCACCTCACAATATAAATGTCCTTTTAAAAATAAACCATCTTTGACTCCACTCTCCTCTCTACTAACCATCCCGCCCACCTTTTTTTGTCTGCAAATGTATTCTGGAGCTCTTCCAATTAAACTCAGTCTTGAGCCTTTTTTTTTCTCCTAACTTCTTCTCTTTGCCCTCCAGTGAAGAAGACACATTTTCACCAAAGTGCTTCACAAATCATTCCTCCCAAAACCCAGAATTGACATCCCTTTTCACCCTCTCCAATTTGCCTGCAAGACTCTTCTTGTAAAGCTGCTCTCCATGGACTTTGACTCATCTGTGCCTTGATTCTCCTCTTTTCCCTCTAACCACACTCCAATGTACATTTCAAAGGATTTTTCTCATTCTTTCCTCCAGTTTTCCACAGAAGCCTTCTACACCTGGACTCTGTCTCTGTTTCTTTTCATGTTGTCTCCAGATAATTCATTTACAGATAATTATGCAAATAATCAAATTCCAGATAATCTCATCTTCAAAATAAAGAAATCATGTACCTGCTCCATGTTTCAGCCATCTGCTTAAGAGTGGCACAGTCAGAGTAAGGCTCTTCATCTTTCCCTCTGTCACGTTCCCCTTTTTTTGTCACTATGGAAATTCCACTATCTTGCGTCTTCTGCAGCTCCTCCAGTCCATAGCCTTGCACAGCCTTTAGCTGAATTCCCATGTGATTCTTATTCCATCTTTTTACTTTACAGTTGCATGTTATACATTTCTATTCTCATTCAAAACGTAAAACCCTCCTCCAGGCTCTCACCATCTCCCGTCTCAACTAACATCATCTTCTACAAATTTGTCAAATATAACATAGCTACCTATTTCCATTCATAACATTATGGTGAAGAAAAGTTTCCTACCCTTTTGCTCCAAGCATGTGATTTCACTTTTCACAGCCTTCCCCCTCTTCATTCACACCAAACATCAGCTTCTTGTCTTTATTCTTCACAGCTTGTCTCCACAGAATTTATCATCTTT